>NW_023659236.1:14419-21793 GCF_015228065.2 Penaeus monodon
TTTTTTTTTTTTTAAAAAGTTTTTCATTTCTTTTATACGTTTATTGCCTTTAGAAATTAGACATAATTGGTTTAATAAAAAAAAATAAAAAAAAATATAAGTATAGAACCTAATTTTCGTCTCCATGTATTGTAAAAAGTGAATATGAGTAGATTAATTGTTGTTTTATACATTTATTACTAATGCAATAAGTGCATTTGAACTAGAGAAAACTTGACTACTTTATTACCACTCGTGTAAAATTGAAATTAATTTAGATTTCTCATTTTCTCTATTTAGTTGATTCATTTATCTGGTTTATTAAGTGAAAACTAAAACTCTTGGTGTGTGTGTGGGGGGGGGGGGGGGGGTTTGTGGGGGGTGTTCTTCCACACTGGCTTAAATACTTTCCACATAGACTTAAGGTCCGCAGTCAAATGAAATATATTTATATTTAGGTGTATTAAAAAGATAATTTAGTTCATGGTTTACATTTTATGAACACCATTATGGTGGAAAAATAACATAAAATTTACGTAAGCAATTATAAAATATACCAGAGAGACAAATATGCGGGAAAAGATTTTTTAAAATCTTGAAAATGCACTTTTTATCTGGTCATTACTGAACAGTAGAAACGAAATCAAAACTGCTTTATGAAGACAAAAAATGCATATATAATATATATATATATAATATATATTATATATATATTATTAAAATATAATATATATATATATATATATATTTTAATTATTTACAACTATAATGTATATTAATTTTTTTTCCCCATTTAAAATACATTCATGTTCTTTTTAGTACTTTATTGCCTTATCACATTTTTTTCTTATCAACATCATTAGTTGTAACATTTTGTATTATATTAGCATTACTGTTATTGTTATCGTCTTATCGTTGTCTGTTTCCGTCTACCATTTTTCCACAGTCTTGCTTTACGTCTCTCTTTTTTCACGTTTCACAGCAAGCATTTCTTTTTAATTCATATATATTAATCAAACACTATAACGTCTCTCTCTTTTTGGTTCTATCTGTTCCTGCCTCTCTCTCAGTCTCTCTCCTTGTCCTCCCCCTCCCTCTCCGTCTCTGCCTCCTTTTTCCCTTTCATATATATACACCTCTTTCTGCCCCCACACTCTCTCTCTCCTTTTCCCTCACACACCCCACACACAAAACACACAAACACACCCACCACACTCCCAAAAACACTCACACTCCAAATCACCACCACACACACACACCACACAAAACACACACACACACACAAATATTAAAATATATTATATTATTAATATATATATTATATATAATAATATATATAAATATATATATAATAATGTCCTGGGAAAACAATAAAGACCAGGGTTCCCTTGAAAAAGGTCCCCCCATTAGCCCCTATACCAGGGTTGCGGTGAAACGTCGGCAGCAGGGGAGGGAATTGGTGAAAACACCTTCAGTTCTATGATTAGGTTTCACCAAAAATATGTCTGGGTATTAAAGTGTAACTGTTTTAAAAAGCGGCAGAGATATTTCCCTCCTAATTAGTTGGGACTGCGAGTTGAGAAGGGCCGGGGGGATTCCACTCAATTTTTATTTTCCTGAAAAACCTTACCCAAAGTTTAAAACAGAAACGATAATTCTCCCCACACGCCCGTCCGTGGGTTTTATCAAGGGGGGCTTTGTTGGGGGAAACCAGGCTGAAAATGTTAAATAGCTTTGGGAAGACAAATTAAAAAAGAAAACAGGTCCAAAAAAAAACACATTAAAAATGGGAAAAGGGGAAAGTAAGGAAAATAAAAGAGAGGGTAAATTTTACATACTTTGTAACAAAAATGGATAGTAAAACATTCAAATACTAGGAATCAGGAGCCCCAATTTGGAAAAGTAATGGAAAGTTTCAAAAACTAAAAAAAAAACAAGACGGGTTTTTTTTTTCGGGAAAAAGAAGAAGGGAAATATAGTCACGGAGTTGCTTATTCTCCGAAAAAAGCAAATGCAAAATTTTGGGTACCCCCAATAAATGATCGTTTTTAAAAAGCGAATCCCGGCAAAACCTCATAAAAATTAGTATATACAATGCTACGACCCAACCAATATTGCAAGTGATGAAGAAAGGAAATTTTTTTATAACTCTCCCCAAGATACTTTAGCAAACCCCTAACAGAGATGTAAAAATAATCATGGGAGACCTCAACCCCAAAAGTAGGAAAAAAAATCTAAAAAAAAACACCGGGGAAAAATTTGGGGCCCTTGGAGATAAAAATGAAAAGGAAAAAGATTTATTAAATTCTGTAGTAAAAAATAATTAGTTTAGCCAATACATTGTTCCAACCCCCCAAGACACTTGTCACGTTTTTTCACCAGACAAAAAAACACGAAACCCAAAAATTATACATTGGCGAACCAAAAAGGGAAATTTGCAAAAAAAAAATTCCAAAAAAAAGACCGGGCCGACTGCAACATGACCACCAACTAAAAAACTATCGATTTAAAAAAAGACCAAAAGATGGGGGTCCAACCCCACCTCAAAGCTCGAAAAAAACTCTCGATAAAAATTTACAAAATTTGCTGTCAAACAAATTGAAATCTCAAAAATGTGAAGATGTTAAAAAACCCCAAAGAGTTGGGGAAAGAAGGAAAAAACTCTTGCGGCACTGCTTAAAAAAACTACGCCAAAAGAAAAGACAATTTCCCCCTGGATATCGAAAAAACACTAAGTGAAATTAAAAAACAAGAAGGCCTAAAAAAAAAAAAAGGTATCAAAATCCAGTTGAAAAAGTAATTTAAAAAAAACAAAATAAAAAAATTCAAAGATTATTGCGCAAGAAAAGGGAAAAAAAAAAAATTTAAATGAACTTTGCCAAGAATTGAAAACTGTTCATAAATAAGAAAAACAAAAGAACCTCCCAAGGATTACGAAACAACACAAAAATTTAAAACCCAAATGGACACTATAAAAACTAAAGATGGACTTGTTTTATGTGATGGAAAAGAAGTAAAAGATAGATGGAACAATATTTTCCAACTTAACAAAAGAAAAAAAATCTAACAACAACTTTAATTAGATCAATGACCGAGGATGAACACCGCCACGCTGGCGAAGTATAAAAGCCATAAAAAGTAAAGAAAACAAAGCCCGGAATAATGAAAAACAGCAGAACTAATTAAAAGTGGCGAAAGTTTTGGGAATATTTCTTCTACAAACTTGTACAAAAATATGGAATGAAAGAAAATGGCCAGAAACTGGGTAAAATCAGTTTTTACCCCATACCTAAAAAAGGGACCACCCAATGCAACATAATAGGAAAAATTGCCCTTAAAAAGACAGCAAAAAAATTTTTTGAAAATTATTGCTGAAAAATGAAGTTGAATTTTAAGAGGGAAATTTGCAGACGAAAAAGCAGGTTTCGCCCTGGAAAAGGTACCAGAAAAACCGATTTTTAAATTTAAAATTGATCAAAAGAAAAACAAGGAACAAAAAAAGGAATCCTGGTTTCATCGATTTGTGAAAGCTTTTGTACTGTTGATCACGTATCCCCTGGAATAAAATGTACGTATGAAGTTTCCAAAAAAAAACCAAAAATAAAAGCCTTGTATGACCCAACAAAAAGCACGTAACCACTTAGGGAACAGAATGGGTTCGAAGCAAAAAAAGGGACGACGGGTTGCATTCTGTCTCCCCACCCTCTTAAAATATATTCTGAAACAAATTTTGAAGGTGCTCTAGAGGGAAAATTTTAAAGGAAATGTTTTGGAGGATACAAAATATCAAAACTGAGGACGCCGATGATTAGTTTTTTATTTCCAGCAGTATCCCTGAACTACAAAACTACAGATAAAGTAGAGAAACAAGCGAAAAGGGGGGTTTTTTCTTAAGCCAAAAAAAACTAAATCATGAAGTCAAATAACCGGCAAGAACAAGATGAACAGTTACAATCAATTGGGAAGAGTGGAAAAAAGTGAAAGAGTTCAATCTTTGGGGGTTTAACTAAACATATATGATTCACCGGGATAAAAAGAAGAATTTCCCTTTCCAAAAGGCCCCAATTGCCTAATAACATCGGAAAAAACCCAAGCATTACCTTACGGGCAAAACTGGGTTTTTTGAATCATTTTTTTTCCAAAAGCATCATATTTTCTATGTTGGGGTTGAAGTAGATAGACAAAAAAAGATCAATATTTTGAAATGTGGGGGTTACAGACGAGTACTGGTATTAGTGGACAGGAAGAAGACGAATGATGAAGGCTGAGAAAAATAAATTGTGGGGACCCATGTTGGCGCTTAACAGAGGAAATTAAAGTTTATTGTTGTAAGAGAAGTAAAAGTGTTGAAAAAACTTTCGAGGGATGGTGGAGGGTCCCCCGGTGCTCAAACATGAGATACCCTTTTTTGAGTGATATATATAATATATATAATATATATAATATTTATATATAATAATTTTATATATATATATTATATATATATATATATATACCCACAATTTCTCTACGACGGGTTCCCGCCCCGCCCCGGCGCGAGAAGTTGAACGCGCCCGGAGGGTTTCTGCAGTGGCGGATCGCGTTACTGTCGAGTCGGAAATTTTCGGCACAGGCCGAGCTCCCTTCGTAGGCATAGCCCGGGCGAGGTTCAACTTTACATATCTGGCTTATCCTTATCCTTCTTGGGTAACACCTTGTTAAATATGACGTCATGGATTACGCCCGCCTCGCCAATGGTCGTCCTATCCTGCTACCTTCTTTTTTCGTGCCTTGGGACGAAGGGCGCAGATGGTTTGAATATTCCTTTATATAGAAATTGCGTATACTTAGGATTTAGAACATAGATGAAACCCCTGATCAGCAGAGAATGAATTACAATATAATTTTTTCAAATAGTTTTGGACTTTTCTTCACACATTTGTTTTAAAAGCTTTTTGATTTCAGGGGGGGTTGCATTTTAAGTCCTTTCAATTCGGTTTAAGAGAAAAAGGTTTTTTTTCATTACTATCTTTATACTTTAAAAACTACAAAAGGTAATAAAATTTAAAGATAGTCTATCCAGATTTTAATTAAGGTAAAATTTAATTCAAAATTGCCGTTGTTTTGGGCAGTGTGAGGGGCAGAGAGGCAGTGTCAGTAGGGGGGATCCCGTGCCCCAGGTATTGGGGATGTAAATCGCACATGGGGATTCGACGTTTTTACTTGTAAAAACTTTCCTTTCTCTTGAGACTTTATTTATCAGTAACCCATCATAAAGGTAGTCTTAAATCAATTGTTTTTTTTTTTTTTTTCTTCTTCTTTTTTTTAGAAAAAAATCAAGGAAATTTTGTTATAAAGCATTAATAGTAAATTTTTTAATCAAGGGTGTATTTGGAACAGAAAAAATAAAAGGATTTGAGTATATTTATATTTCGCCGGGTTATTGTTCCGGCACTGGTCCATCACATTGTGTCATTCGTCCCGGAGCATGTTTGCCACGAACACACTCTTCCCAAAAAATCAAAAAAAACATTGGCGCCCTATTTTTCTTAGTCCCGTTTATGGGGAATAACAATATTCCCCCGGGACCTCTGAAAACAAAAAAATTTTGCCGAATAATGACAAGTGGGGATTTTTAAAAAGCCAATAAAACCATATTTTTTATTTGGGGGTTTATGCCCGGATTCCCTGTGCTATAACCCTCATTACTCTGCTATTTTTTTTTGACACGGGGGGCCCCTTTAAAAAAACCAAATTTTGGGAAAAATGAAAAAACTGGAGATTTAAAAATTTTGGGCAAACAAAAATTTCATCTTGCAATATTTCCGGGAAAAAAGCTCTAAAAGGATAGGGCCCACAGAAAAGCCCGGGAAAAAAATCCAACAGACACGAGATACGACAAGAAACTCTCGTGAAATTGTTAGACGCAAATGTCGCATGATGCAAACGCGACCTGTGTTTTTGTGGAAAGGCCTCCAATTCGGTAAACTCTTTTTTAGGGCACAAAACTTGCAAATCGTTCCCACTTTTAAAAAAATCCTTGTTTTCCACCACAAAGGGGATAAAACAAAAAATGAGGTTTTGTGCGCAAAACATGCATGCCGGCGAATAGCCCAATGTGATAATCCGGGGCGGGAAAAATAAACGGTTATTTTTATGCGCATGTTTATAAACTATTAATATTTTTTCACTGTTATTAGTTTTTAAAACATTATATTTTTTGTTTTTTATTGCCCTTATATTTTTCGATTATTTTATTTCATTTTTATGTTTTCCCTTTTTTTACTATTATCATTATTTTTATTACCATTACTATTATCTCTTAAAAATTTCCTTTTTTATAAATTTTTTCAACCCGATCTGAAAAATCAAAACAAATCAATCCGATGGATTGAATCGTAAGAGAAATTGTACAGTTTAAAAAGGGAAATTTCCTCTTTATGGCCAGCAACAAAACCACCACCCACACACCACACACACCAAACATAACCCCCACACACACACACACCACCACACACACACCACAACACACACACACAACACACACACACACACACACACACACACCACACACCACACACAAACCCCACACACACACACACACCCAAAACACACCCACACACACACACACACCCACCTAAACTCATACAAGGCCTTTCCATTGAAACTGTGTACCTCGTAGCGCTACGAAGAACCCCGGGAAAAGCGGGCTGGAATGCTATTCATTTTTGTGTCAAAAGGGGTTTTTTTGTTTATTGTTTGAAGGCAGGTTAGCCAGCATCAGAAGAGTTTCAATACCCAACCCCGGGGTATGTTTTGACACGGCATATAAATGTAAAAGGTCTACTTTCGAGCTGGTTTTTAGGCAACGGGGAGGGAGGGTCCCAAAGCGGTCGTCGTCCGCTTTCGCTGAAAAATTTTCCCGAAGCAAGACAAGAGTTGAAAACGCAGAATAAGGTCCCCAGTCAAAAGTATATAAAATTTAGTTCAGTTGAAGAAAAGCAATTTGTTTTTTTAAAAAAATTTTTGACGTAAATTTTAAAATCAATAAAAAATAAAGAAAGGCAAATAAATTTTTGTGTAATTAAGTCATTCTGAATAAAATCGTTTTTTTAAAATAATGGATTGCAATTCGCATAACATGCCTTTATTTGCTACGTCGAGAAAAAGAGGGATGTCAGTGGGGGTTTGGACCCGTGCCCCCGGGATTGAAAAGTAAATGTCGCACATGGGATTTACGTTTGACTTGTAAACTACTTCCTTTCCTCTTGAGACTTGATTTTTAAGTAACTCCTATCTAAAGGTAGTCTTAAAACCCAAATTAAAAAAAAAGGGAGGGGAAAAATAAATTAATCCAATTATTGAACTCATGAGAGAAATTTTGTTTTTAAGTTAACCGTTTTCCTTTTTTTATTT
>NW_023659237.1:0-5000 GCF_015228065.2 Penaeus monodon
AAAGATTTGTACAGTTTCTTCATACTCTTCCATAATGTTGTGTGCTGTGTGTCGGCCACGGACAAGGCTAGAACGTCTGTTTTCAAGGACCAACCATGGATGAAATGAGCAAGAAATAAGTAAGATCTCACCTGCCAGTTAGACCAAAAGCTAACATTCTCTGCACGCTCAAGTTGTGTTTTCATAGAACATCCAACTTCAGTGCACTTACCTTGCAGTAGTTTTCTCAACATGTGCTTTCGAGTCGGTATCTGGTACCCTATATTACACTACAATATCATAAAACTCAATGTACGTATTTACCCAAAGGCATCATAACAAAGTTCGCTAGAAGCTATTCACAGTATATATCATAACTTTTACTTAAATATGATATACTTGGTATTTTTTCAAGTACTTTTGGTCAAAGTACACATACAAGTACCGTTGAATTTTTTAACTTCAAGTACAAGTACAATTACCTAAAAATCTGTAGTTAAATCCAATTATAAGTACATGTACTCGGACCCAACCCTGCTTTAAACACTATATTTTCATTATTATATTATTATTGCCATTACCATTACTATTACTAATATCATTATTATTAACATTTTTTATGATTATCATAATAATAATAATGATAATAATAGTTATTATTATTATTATTATTATCATCATCATCATCATTATTATTACTCTTGTTATCATCATCATCATCATCATCATCAAGGGGCTAACGCCGACGGGGGCACATGGCCGCATCCACCCTTCGCTTCCAGCCACGAGGATCCCTCGAGGCGAGTCTCCAGGCAGGACCAAGGCCCATCTCTAATTCCTCGAGACAGGTCTTGTCGAGCTGCCCAAGCCATGATCTCCTAAGTCGTCCCACTGGTCTCCTCCACCCAGGTTTGTCTCGCAGAGAGACAACCTGATGGGCAGGGTAGTCTACAGGGAGACGAGCTAGATGGCCATATAGCCTGAGTTCGCGATCCCGGATTATACAAGTAACAGGTCCCATGCCAGTTTCACGGTGTAACCGCCGGTTGGAACATGGTCCTGCCAACTGTACCCCATGATCCGGCAAAGGGACTAGATACAAAAGGCATAAAGGTGAGACTCCAAGACACTGGATAGCGTCCAGGTTTCGCTTCCATAGAGCAAAACCAGTAGTATCAAGGCCTTGAAGACACGCAGCTTGGTCTTTCTACATAGGTACCGACATCTCCAAACGTTCTTGTTGATCGAGTTCATGGCTCCTGTTGCCAGACCAATCCGTCTACTGACTTCCGGGTCTGACAACCCAGAGATATAGACTACGCTACCAAGGTATGTAAAACTCTCTGTAACTTCAACGTCCTCGCCGCAAGCATGGATTGACTGAACGGGTTCCCCTAACAGGCCCCCAAAGTCCTGAATCTCTAGGCCTAGGGGCTTCGCCTCATTGCTAAATGCATCAGTGACTCCAAGGACTCAGATAGGATGGCAACATCGTCGGCAAAGTCAAGGTCTGAAACCTTAATATTTGCCTAGTGTTGCTCCACACTGACTTTGGCTAGTAGCTCTGCCCATTATCCAGTCCATACAAGTGTTGAAAAGTGTTGGTGCAAGACACAGCCTTGCCTCGCCCCTAAATTAACAGGGAAGAAGTTCGACAGACCCCACCACACTTTACAGCACTATCAACCAGTATAGAGGCTTGCTATCAGGCCAGTTATCTTGTCGGAATTCCCCTGAGCCTCAGGATCTCCCATAGCGATTCCCGATGCACCGAGTCAAACACCTTCTTGAGGTCGTGTAGGTGGCAAGCAACCCACGACCAAACTCACGAACAGCGTTCCACAATTACTCAAAGCACTAGTATACGGTCTATTGTGGACTTGCCAGGAGTAAATCCAGACTGCTCTGGTCTCTGATGCCTCAGTAGGTTATTGTGGATCCGTTTCAGAAGAATGTGGGCGAGAACCTTGCCTGGTATGCTGAGCAGTGTAATGCCACGGTATTTTACTACAATCCCAATGATCCCCTTTCCCCTTCCGAGAGGGATGACCACGCCCCTCAGCAGGTCAGGGGGAATGGTACCAGACTGCCAGATGGCAGTCTGGTACCATTCCCCCTGATAATTATCATTATCACATGATCTGTATGCAGGCTCCAAGCCATAGGTTCACCCCCAGCCTTTAGCAGTTCAGCAGGATATGACATATGCCTGCAGCTTTACCACTCTTCAGCTTGGAATCGCCATCCTAACCTCTGTTAGGGTAGGAGGTTCCTCGCTGATGGGTGGGTCCGGTACAGGCACTGAGACATTGCTTGCATCCAGGCTAACTCTTGGAGGGTCTACCTGGTACAACTGTTCAAAATACTCAGCCCAACGTTCACGAACCCCAACATGATCTGAGATGATCCGTCCATCCACTGATCGGACTGCAGTCATCTGTGAGGAGGGCTTAGAGTTAAGTTTTTTTCAGGGCTTGGTAGGCAGGGCGAAGGTCATTTACCAAGAATGGCCTTCGACCTCCTTAGCAAGATTCCTGATGAATTGTTCCTTGTCCTTCTCAGCAGTGTCCGAGCCCTACGCACATGGAACTTGATTCCCATTCAGCCGAGCCTTGCGACACGCTTCAGTGGCCTCTATGTCTCTAGGGAGATGGAATTCTGCCTTGCCCTGAGGCGTACGCCAATGGACTCCTGAGCTGCTTTGAGTATTACATGCTTTAAGAGCTCCCACAGAGCAACTAGGTCCATCAGGTTGTTGAGTTCTGTGAATCGGTCAGGGACTCGCCAGGGCAATCGTCTGCCACAGATGCGAGTTTGGTGTAGGACGCCTCTTTCACATCAATTCTATATACATCGGTAGGAGCGTATACAGCAATAAGAGACATGAAGCCAAAAGCATGCTTCAGTTTCAATGCCATAATACGTTCATCAACCGGTGTCACCTCAACTACCGAGGGCTGACGTCGGCTGGAGATGGCTATGGCTACACCCCGGAGGTGATGACCATCGCTGCAGCCCGACCAGTAGTAGGGGTAACCACCCCACTGATCGTGCCGCTACCAGGTCTTCTCACCTCTGAGAGTGCAGCCACCTCAACTCCCAGTCGCTTCAATTCCCACGATAGCAGAGGTAACCGCTCATCCTGCCGCAAGGACCGGATGTTCCAAGCACCTACCCAGAAAGCACACCTGAGATTAGCCTCGGGTGGTCACTCTGGGTGCACGTCACCTCTGCCGCCCCCACCGACACAGCCCCAAATAAAGGGGATCGGCAGGCTGTGGGACTGCCCATTCGCCTGTGGGGTTCCCAAAGGGGTTTGCCCCACAAGATTCGTGGTGGGTTGGCACCTGCCGGGGCGCAGGCGGGAAAGAGTAACTCTCGTTCCAATCCTGCCCCCGACATTTGCCCTCCCAGCGTGACCCACAGCCCGCCTTACTTGCTGGGTGGGAGGGACAACACCCCTTGCCCCAGCATTTCCATTTATTCATGACGTTGCCAGTGGTTCTTTCTGGGGGGAGGAAGACTGACAAGGCCCACCTCCCCCGAGCCGCCCCATTACCCCAGGGTGGCTAGGGGGCCGGAGTTGGTACTGAGCCAGAGCCAATATTATTCTTATTATTACTATTATCATTATTACCATTATTATCATTATTATAATCAATATTGTTATTACTACTATTATGATTATTGATATTATCATTAATATCATTATCGTTATCATTATCATTATCATTACCATTATTATCATTATCATTATCATTATTATTATTATTATTATTATCATCATCAGCAGCATTACCATTATTATTATTATTATCATAATTATTATCATTATCATTATTGTTGTTGTTGTTGTTGTTGTTAATATCATTATTATTATAATTATCACTATGATATAATGATTATATTATGATAATTGTAATATTATTATTCGCATTATTATCATAATCATTATTTTTTTATTATTATTATTATCATTATCATCATCATTATTATTATTTTACTTCTACTACTACTATCACTACTACTATTACTATCATTATCAGCATTATTATTACTGATATTATTATCATTATCATCTTCATTACTGTTATCATTATTATTGTTATTACTGTCATTATTATTATTATTATTATTATTATTATTATTATTGTTGTTGTTGTTGTTGTTGTTTTTGTTGTTGTTGTTGTTGTTTCTGTTGTTATTAGTATTGTTGTTATTATTATTATTATTATTGTTATCATTATTATTATTATTATTATTATTATTATTATTATTACTATTATTATTTTCATCATTGTTATTATAATTTTCCTTATTATTATCATTATCTTTTTCATTATCATTAATATTATCTTTACTACCCTCATTGCTATTATTATTGTTATTATTGACAATATTTTTATTATGTTTTTTTATGTTATCAGTATTGTAATTTTCATTCTTTTTTAGTATTTTCTTTTATTATTTACATTACTGTTTCACGGGTCACCGGGCCTGCCGTATGATCTATTTCGACCTGAAATAACGTTTGAAATGAACATCCACATCCAAATTTTACAAACTTTGATCAAAGCTAAAAGACACAATAGACATATATCCATGTCAACTCACTTAAAACTGAAATAACTTTTGAAATAACACATGTACATTTGAAATCATACAAACGTTTATCAGAACAAACCAAAATATACATACATCCATGCCAATCATTTAAACAAAATTTCATATATAATTTCCAGAAATTAAACCCTGTTCCTCAATCAAATGATTATACAACATCATCTAATATCAAACACATAGTAGTCAGTATCATCATACGATTTTCTATGAAATATGTAAAAACATTAACTCAAATTACAAGTAAAATTTAAGCCTACAACATTGCCTCATCTGTGCGCGTGAAGTATTGTCTTTTTCTCCAATTCAAATAGAATATATTCATTAATAATATGCACTCTGCTACTCCAGATACTTTTTACATCACAGACGACAACAAATGGGCTTCCACATGTAATATA
>NW_023659237.1:17500-21791 GCF_015228065.2 Penaeus monodon
TGAAAATTACAATACTGATAACATAAAAAAACATAATAAAAATATTGTCAATAATAACAATAATAATAGCAATGAGGGTGTAAAGATAATATTAATGATAATGAAAAAGATAATGATAATAATAAGGAAAATTATAATAACAATGATGAAAATAATAATAGTAATAATAATATAATAATAATATAATAATAATAATGATATCAATAATAATAATAATAAAAACAACAATATAACAACAACAGCAAACAACAACAACAACAACAACAACAACAACAACACACAACAACAATAATATAATAATAATAATAATAATAATAATAATGATAATAAAAATAGTATAATAATGATAAAAATAATAATGATAACAATAATAATGATAACAGTAATGAAGATGATAATGATAATAATAACAGTAATAATAATGCTGATAATGATAGTAATAGTAGTAGTGATAGTAGTAGTAGAAGTAAAATAATAATAATGATGATGATAATGATAATAATAATAATAAAAAATAAGGATTATGATAATATGCGAATAATAATATTACAATTATCATAATATAATCATTATATCATAGTGTAATTATAATAATAATGATATTAACAACAACAACAACAACAACAATAATGATAATGATAAAAATTATGATAATAATAATAATAATGGTAATGCTGCTGATGATGATAATAATAATAATAATAATAATGATAATGATAATGATAATAATGGTAATGATAATGATAATGTAACGATAATGATATTAATGATAATATCAATAATCATAATAGTAGTAATAACAATATTGATTATAATAATGATAATAATGGTATAATGATAATAGTAATAATAGAATAATATTGGCTCTGGCTCAGTACCAACTCCGGGCCCCCCTAGCCACCCTGGGTAATGGGGCGGCTCGGGGGAGGTGGGCCTTGTCAGTCTTCCTCCCCCCAGAAGAACCACTGGCAACGTCATGAATAAATGGAAATGCTGGGGCAAGGGGTGTTGTCCCTCCCACCCAGCAAGTAAGGCGGGCTGTGGGTCACGCTGGGAGGGCAAATGTCGGGGTGCAGGATTGGAACGAGAGTTACTCGTTCCGCCTGCGCCCCGGCAGGTGCCAACCCACCACGAATCTTGTGGGGCAAAGCCCTTGGGAACCCACAGGCGAATGGGCAGTCCCACAGCCTGCCGATCCCCTTTATTTGGGGCTGTGTCGGTGGGGGCGGCAGAGGTGACGTGCACCCAGAGTGACCACCCGAGGTTTAAATCTCAGGTGTGCTTTCTGGGTAGGTGCTTGGAACATCCGGTCCTTGCGGCAGGATGAGCTGTTACCTCTGCTATCGTGGGAATTGAAGCGACTGGGAGTTGAGGTGGCTGCACTCTCAGAGGTGGAAGACCTGGTAGCGGCACGATCATTTGTGGGTGGTTACACCTACTACTGGTCGGGCTCCCAGCGATGGTCATCCCCTCCAGTGTGTAGCCATAGCCATCTCCAGCTGACGTCAGCCCTCGGTAGTTGAGGTGACACCGGTTGATGAACGTATTATGGCATTGAAACTGAAGCATGCTTTTGGCTTCATGTCTCTTATTGCTGTATACGCTCCTACCGATGTATATAGAATTGATGTGAAAGAGGCGTCCTACACCAAACTCGCATCTGTGGCAGACGATTGCCCGGGCGAGTCCTGACCGATTCACAGAACTCAACAACCTGATGGACCTAGTTGCTCTGTGGGAGCTCTTAAAGCATGTAATACTCAAAGCAGCTCAGGAGTCCATTGGCGTACGCCTCAGGGCAAGGCAGAATTCCATCTCCCTAGAGACATTAGAGGCCACTGAAGCGTGTCGCAAGGCTCGGCTGAAAGGGAATCAAGTTCCATGGTGCGTAGGGCTCGGACACTGCTGAGAAGGGACAAGGAACAATTCATCAGGAATCTTGCTAAGGGGGTCGAAGGCCATTTCTTGGTAAATGACCTTCGCCCTGCCCACCAGCCTGAGAAACTGAACTCTGACCCTCCTCACAGATGACTGCAGTCCGATCAGTGGATGGACGGATCATCTCAGATCATGTTGGGGTTCGTGAACGTTGGGCTGAGTATTTTGAACAGTTGTACCAGGTAGACCCTCCAAGAGTTAGCCTGGATGCAAGCAATGTCTCAGTGCCTGTACCGGACCCACCCATCAGCGAGGAACCTCCTACCCTAACAGAGGTTAGGATGGCGATTTCCAAGCTGAAGAGTGGTAAAGCTGCAGGCATATGTCATATCCCTGCTGAACTGCTAAAGGCTGGGGGTGAACCTATGGCTTGGAGCCTGCATACAGATCATGTGATAATGATAATTATCAGGGGAATGGTACCAGACTGCCATCTGGCAGTCTGGTACCATTCCCCCTGACCTGCTGAGGGCGTGGTCATCCCTCTCGGAAGGGGAAAGGGGATCATTGGGATTGTAGTAACTACCGTGGCATTACACTGCTCAGCATACCAGGCAAGGTTCTCGCCCACATTCTTCTGAAACGGATCCACAATAACCTACTGAGGCATCAGAGACCAGAGCAGTCTGGATTTACTCCTGGCAAGTCCACATAGACCGTATACTAGCGCTTCGAGTAATTGTGGAACGCATTCGTGAGTTTGGTCGTGGGTTGCTTGCAACCTACATCGACCTCAAGAAGGTGTTTTTACTCGGTGCATCGGGAATCGCTATGGGAGATCCTGGGCTCAGGGAATTCCGACACAGATAACTGGCCTGATAGCAAGCCTCTCTACTGGTATTGATAGTGCTGTAAAGTGTGTGGGGTCTGTCGAACTTCTTCCCCGTTAATTCAGGGGCGAGGCAAGGCTGTGTCCTTGCACCAACACTTTTCAACACTTGTATGGACTGGATAATGGCAGAGCTACTAGCCAAAGTCAGTGTGGAGCAACCTAGGCAAAATTAAGGTTTCAGACCTTTACTTTGCCGACGATGTTTGCCATCCTATCTGAGTCCTTGGAGTCACTGATGCATTTAGCAAAGAGGCGAAGCCCCTAGGCCTAGAGATTCAGGACTTTGGGGGCCTGTTAGGGGAACCCGTTCAGTCAATCCATGCTTGCGGCGAGGACGTTGAAGTTACAGAGAGTTTTACATACCTTGGTAGCGTAGTCTATATCTCTGGGTTGTCAGACCAGGAAGTCAGTAGACGGATTGGTCTGGCAACAGGAGCCATGAACTCGATCAACAAGAACGTTTGGAGATGTCGGGACCTATGTAGAAAGACCAAGCTGCGTGTCTTCAAGGCCTTGATACTACTGGTTTTGCTCTATGGAAGCGAAAACCCGGACGCTATCCGTGTCTTGGAGTCTCACCTTGATGCCTTTTGTAACAAGTCCCTTTGCCAGATCATGGGGTACAGTTGGCAGGACCATGTTTCCAACCGGCGGTTACACCGTGAAACTGGCATGGGACCTGTTACTTGTATAATCCGGGATCGCGAACTCAGGCTATATGGCCATCTAGCTCGTCTCCCTGTGACTACCCTGCCCCATCAGGTTGTCTCTCTGAGAGACAAACCTGGGTGGAGGAGACCAGTGTGACGACTTAGGAGATCATGGCTTTGGTCAGCTCGACAAGACCTGTCTCGAGGAATTAGAGATGGGCCTTGGTCCTGCCTGGAGACTCGCCTCGAGGGATCCTCGTGGCTGGATGCGAAGGGTGGATGCGGCCATGCGCCCCGTCGGCGTTAGCCCCTTGATGATGATGATGTGATGATGATAACAAGAGTAATATAATGATGATGATGATGATAATAATAATAATAATAATAACTATTATTATCATTATCATTATTATGATAATCATAAAAAATGTTAATAATAATGATATTAGTAATAGTAATGGTAATGGCAATAATAAAATAATAATGAAAATATAGTGTTTAAAGCAGGGTTGGGTCCGAGTACATGTACTTATAATTGGATTTAACTACAGATTTTTTAGGGAATTGTACTTGTACTTGAAGTTAAAAAATTCAACGGTACTTGTATGTGTACTTTGACCAAAGTACTTGAAAAAATACCAAGTATATCATATTTAAGTAAAAGTTATGATATATACTGTGAATAGCTTCTAGCGAACTTTGTTATGATGCCTTTGGGTAAATACGTACATTGAGTTTTATGATATTGTAGTGTAATATAGGGTACCAGATACCGACTCGAAAGCACATGTTGAGAAAACTACTGCAAGGTAAGTGCACTGAAGTTGGATGTTCTATGAAAACACAACTAGTGAGGGTTCTTTGGTAATTT
>NW_023659238.1:5000-17500 GCF_015228065.2 Penaeus monodon
AACAAAAAAAAGATCAATAGTTTTGAAATGTGGTGTTAAAAGACGAGTACTGCATATTAGCTGGACAGAGAAGAAACAAATGTAAAGTGCTGAAAAAATAAATTGAAAAGACCGACTTTTTGGACATCTTGAAAAGGGGAAAATTAAATTTTAAATTGGCCCCATGTAATGAGAAGTAAAAGTTTTGGGAAAAAAACTTGCTAAAACGGGGAAAAAAAAAAAGGGGGTGATAGGAAACAGGGGAAAGAGGCAAACCGAAGACAAGACTGAGCAAATATCAAAGATATTTTGGGCTGTCGTGGTACAAGTGGAAAAAAAAGCGTAAGATCGAGTTTAGGGGCAAAGGATGGGGGAGAGGTCCAGGGCTGTTTAAAACATGGGGAAACCCCGTTATTGAGGGATGATATATGTAATATATATACACACAACCCCACACACACACATTTTTATTTTATATAATATAATTATATTTTATAATATATATATTATTTTTCCCTTTACATAAACATATATGAAAGGAGAGAGAGATACAACGCACACTCACCCACACACACACACCAAACCATAATATATATAATTAATTTTAAGTTATATATATAATTATTATATAAAATATATTTCTATATATTACATATATATATATATTATATAAAATTTTTAATAAATATATATATATATATATATATATTTTATATATATATATAATATATGTAAAAAATATATAAAAATATATATATATATAATATATTATATAAAAATTTATATAATTTTATAATATTATTTGTTACCCCGACCGCCTGCCCTCTCTGCCACCAACACAAGGCGGCTGGCAAAAGGGCGTGCTATCCCACAGGGTCGTGAACATGAACGTTTCCAAGAGGCACCGAGCACCACAGGGGTCCCCAAAACACCACGGGGGGGAAAACGCCAGGTGGGGGTAAAGGGGCACAAAATAAACACAAAATGACAGTTTTTCCTTATTTACACAATTTATTTCCCCGACACTTTTCTATAGGCAAAATTTACGGGGGGAAAACCCAGCATGTCACACAAACCCTGATCAGCTTATAACAGGGAAACCAAAAAAGTATTATCAGGTCACAAGGGAAACACACGAGGCTTCACGGGAACAGCCCCCAAACTCCGTCTCTTTTGGGCTTTTTCCCTCCGCTCACAGCCATTTGCGCCCATGTTTGCCCGGGTCCCTTAAAGGTTAACACTTTGCCCATGTCTCCTTTTCATTTTAAAACCCCATTTTTCCCCACAGAAAACAAAAAAACCCACTGGCGTAGCCCAATCCCCCCCTATCAAGCAGACGACCCCCTGCTCTGCAAAACCTAAACCTGAAACAAACTCAAAAAAATTTAAATAGAATTAGCCCCTCGGGAAACAAACAAAATTCTTTAAAACAAAAGAAACCGTATTGAAAACATTTCCAAAAACAGGGAAAATTTCATCCAGCGCGGCTTTCTTCGCTCTCCTGGGGGCGCTCTGGAAGAGGGGGTGGGGCGGTTGATTGGGATGGCATCCAGAGGGGGGAAAACTTTCCCGGGCCCCGACCCCGGCTCATGGTCACCATTGACGGGCTGCTGCTCCCCTCACCGTCCAAATGTCGTCCCCCATTTTCGGGCAAGGGGTCTGCCACGTCCCCCATCACCGCTACTGGGGGTAACTTCAAACTTCTTTTTCACCATGGCTTCCAAAGGTAACGCCACAGCCAGTCCCCGTGGACAACAACGGTCGTTTTCGCCCCCTGCGAATTCGATAGGTGACTCAGAGAAGGCGCTACCACCAAGGGGCTTTTGTAGCTTTGGCGAGAGCCCCCCGCTTCCGACGGGGGGTTTTTGCAGCCACACTCTGTCACCTATTTTTACCTCACTTCCCCCATGCCCGGGCATAGGTTCCCCCCTTTATGGCATGGCCGGCTAGCTTGACTTTCCACGCACTCGTCGGGGCCCTCCGCCAGGTTTTGCGGGGCTCCGGTGGCCCCCAAGTCCTCGAGGAAGTCAGCAACGGCTCCACACCAAACCCAAATCCTTGGGTTTCCCCCACGACTCTTCTGGAAAGCCTTTCCCCTTCTCACAAGTGCCCAAACTTTTTTACCAGCTTGGGACCTTCTGGGGCCTTTTCGGGGAAGTTTGGGTACCAAAAACTGTAACTAAACCCCCCGCCCTGGTCCAACAAACTTTCCCCCCCCGCTACCCATCAGCCAGCTGCAGGTTTTTTAATGGGGGTCCACGAGGCCCTTTTACTCCACCATCACTCCCTTGGGCAGTCGCACCGGGTTTTTAACTCTATCCTGGGGGCAAGGGGGCAGGGCCCTTCAGGGCCTTTTTTTTTTTTAAATACCTCTGGGACAGCCAAACCCCTGGAAGAAAGGGGACATCTTCACCCTGAAACCCCCACCACTTCCTCCAAGGTCCGAACAAACGCCTTACTCTGCGTCAGGAGTCAAAGGGCCCCGCAAGCTGCTCGTCCGATCGGCCAATAAAACCGGCAGCCGCTGCCTGTGGCTGCTCCGCCAATACGAGCCTCCACTGTCCCCTTGGCTGCATTCAAGCCCCGGACAAACCCCAAAAGTCTCTGTGGTTTCATCTGGGAAATTTTTCTAGTGGCCAAAATATCAGGCCGCACTAGGGGCTTCTCCGCCCCAGTTGGGGGGGCTACTCTCAGGGGGCTGGGGGTTCCCCTCTATTGAGCCTTTCCCCCTGCATCGTGGGTGGTTCGATGGCAGCTTTAAAACCCCAAATTCCGGGGGGGCCCCGGGAAACCGGGGGGACGGCTGGGGTTTTGGCCCCTTTTCCAGCCCGTTTCCCAGTTTTTCCCCCCCTGCCCCCACTTCCCTTTTTCCTTAAGACTGCACTCGGATGCTGACCTACCTGCTACAGTCCTTTCAAAAACCGCTGGGAAAGGGATCAGAATCCGTCCGGTTGAGAGGACGTGTTCTCCCCCCCCCCTCCGACACCGCTACCCCCCTTCCCCGTGCCCTAAAATCTCCGCAGGGGCCCCAAAACCAAACCTTGGAAAGTTTCTCCGGGGTCACCCCCCCCTCAATGCTACCCTTTTCCAATTTAGCCTTCCGCCACGGGGGTCATGGCGGGGCTGAGCAGCTGGCCCAAAGGGCCCCCGGGTTTCCCCAGGGAAAGGGCCCAAAATCCAAAGGGCCCCCGCCAGCGCCCCCCTGCAAGTTTCCTCAGGGGGGCCTGCTTGAACGTAGATTTGCAGCTGGGTGGTCCCGCAAAGCATCAAAAAAGAAATCGCGGGGCCCGGAAACCCCAATCTCCCCTTTCCCCACCGCAGGGGAAAGACCTCCTTTCCACGCCTCCACATCCTGCGCCAGCTGGGAAGTGTCTCGCCAGCCACGAGTCCCGGGTTCTTCAAGGGGGCCCCATTACCTCGGCCTGGGGGGTGGTGCCCGAAACGGGTTTCAAAAGCCCCCTGCCACGCTGGTGTAAAAGGCCCTGTTTTGGGGTTGGGGGGCAGATGCCCCAACAATTCCCCCGCAGGGCCCCTTTAAGGGGCTGTTTTCCCCTGCAGGGCCTTTTCTTCCTGGCTCCAGCCCTGGGCCCGAAAGCCAGCATTTCAAATTTGGGGAAAATATGCCCCCAGGCCCCCTTCCCTCGTACTCCCCTGGCCCTTAGCCTCCCAAATGTCCCGGAGGCCGGGAAACTGCGGGTTTGGGGAAAAGCGTGCCGTGAACAAAACCGCCCGGGGGGGAGGAAGGGGTGAGGGGGGCAAAAGAGGCGGGGGGAAAGGGTCCGAGTTTGCCGCCCCCCTATACCCAAGGGAGCGGTTCCGATGGGTCCCCAGCCCTTTTTCCGCGACCACTGGCTTTCCCACACACCTGCGAGGCCCGGGGGTTTCCTGCCACGGACCCCAGTAAATCTGAAACTCTGTCCCTTGTTGCCCGAACCTCGTCTGCCTTCTCCCGCTTTCAACCTTACTACCTTTTGGACCCCCCTCTTTCCCCCCCTTCACTTCCTCCCTCAGGCCCGGAAAAAACGGCCCCTTCCCAAATCTGCACCCCCTCCATCGTTTTTACTTTTTCAAAGCTGTTGCCCGGCCTTGTCGGTGGGACTGCTTTGGTTTTTCCCTCTTTTACAATGCAAGATTTTGGGTCTGTAGCCCTCAACAAGTCGGGAGAACTGTTTTCCCCGCCTTTCCCTTTCCCGCATTTTTCGACAGATGGGGGGCGCCTGCTCGTGTGCCCCCTGTGCCTTGGGTCTTCTGCCCTTTTTGCCATTTCCTCCCCCATACCGGGGGCCCCCATGGCAAAGATCGGTCCTCTGGGTCCTTCCCCCTCACCGTGCCCCGCCCCAGTCCTAGCCTCCTCTCCCTCATGGCTGCCACCATCTTTTTTCGACATATAAATCTCGCGTCTCACTGGGTTAAATTTTCACAAACCCACCCCCCTGACACCATTTTTTTACGCCGGGCCCCCTCGTCTCTCGGGCCCCCAACACAAGGCAGGCTAGGCAAAACGCGTGTTATCCACAGGGTTTGTGAACCTGGAAAAGCTCCCCAAAAGGCACCGAGCCCACAAACGGGCCCAGAAAAACCACGAGGGGAAACGCCAAATGGGGGAGGCAGGGCCAAAAAATAAAAACACGATGACCTCTTTCCCTTTTTTTACCAAAAAGTTTTTACCCTACAAATTTTCTATAGGCACAAAACGGGGGAAACCAACATGTCCACCACACGATACATCTTTTAAACAGGCAACACAAAGTATATTCAGGGGCCAAGGGCACCACGAGGTCTTCACAGGAGCACGCCCAACTCCCGTCCCTGGCTTGTTCCTTTTTCTTTCCTTTTCCCCTCACAAACCATTTTCGTCATGTTTGCCCAGGTCCCCCTTTAAAGTTAACACATGCCCAGGGCCATCCTTTTCAATTTTTAAACATGTTTCCACAAGGGGACAAAAAACCCCTGGGGTAGCAAAATATAAAATATATATATATATATATAAT
Organism: Penaeus monodon; assembly: GCF_015228065.2. Taxonomy (NCBI): domain Eukaryota; kingdom Metazoa; phylum Arthropoda; class Malacostraca; order Decapoda; family Penaeidae; genus Penaeus; species Penaeus monodon. Next base: position 9,971 of record NW_023659238.1, read on the forward strand.
ATAATATATAATTATATATAATTTAATATATATAATATATATACGTGTTTAAAACGTGTTAACATGAAAAGGATGACCTGGGCCATGGGGTTAACATTAAGGGAACCCGGGGCAAACATGACGCAGCTGGCTGTGAGCGGAGGAGCAGAGGAACAAGCCGAGAGACGCGGTTGGGTGCTGCTCCTGTGAAAGACCTCGTGTGTGCCCTTGTGACCTGAGATAAACCTGGTGTTGCCCTGTTATAAGCTGTATTGTGCTGTGTGACATGCTGGTTTCCCCCCTGTATTGTGCCTATAGAAAAGTGTACGGGTAAGTAACTTGTGTAAATAAAGGAAAGACTGTCATTTTGTGTTTACTTCGTGCCCTGCCTCGCCACTTGGCATTTCCTCTCGTGGTGTTCTGGGACGCTGTGGTGTTCGGTGCCTCTTGGAGCTGTTCAGTGTTCACGACCCTGTATATAACACACCGTCTGCCTAGCCTGCCTTGTGTTGGTGGCAGAGAGACGAGGCGACCGGCGTAACAATGGTGTCAGGAGTGGGATTTGTGATATTTGATCAGTGAGAGCGCCGATTTATCATGTTCTCCAAAGATGGCGGCAGCCATGAGGGAGAGGAGGCTATGACTGAGGCAGGCACGAGTGAGGTGAAGCCGAGCCAGATGGACCTGATCACTGCCATGCTGGCCGGTATGAGGGAGGAAATGGCACAAAGGGCAGAAGAGCAGGCACAGAGGGCACGCGAGCAGGCGCACCATCTCGTCGAGATGCAGGCAAGGAAGGCAGAGGAACAGTTCTGCCAACTTGTTGAGGTGCTACAGAGCAATCTTGCATCTGTGAAGATGGAAACTCAGCAGTACACCGACAAGGCCTGCAACAGCGTGAAGAGTGAACTGATGGAGGAGGTGCAGACTCTGAAGGGCGAGGTTCAGGGCCTGAGGGAGGAAGTGAAGGAGGAAAGGCGGCGTCACGAGGTAGTAACGTTGCAAGCAGAGAAGGCAGACGAGGTTCTGGCAACAGATGCCAGAGTATCAGATTTACTGGGGTCTGCCTGGGTCCGTGGCAGAAACCCCCGGCCTCGCAGCGTCGTGTCGGAGCCAGTGGTCGCTGCAGAAGGCTGGGGACCCATTGGAACCGCTCCCTTGGGTATAGGTGGCGGCAAACTCGGACCCGGTCAACCCGCCTCGTTGCCTCCCTCACCCCCTTCCTCCCCCCAGGTGTGTTAGTTCACGGCACGCGTTCTCCACCCTGCAGCCCCTCGGCCTCCAGACATTCTGTGAGGCGTAAGCCAGCTGAGTACGACGGGAAGGTGGCCTGGGAAGCATATGTTGCCTAATTTGAAATGCTGGCATCTGCCCAGGGCTGGAGCCAGGAAGAGAAGGCCCTGCAGCTGGTAACAGCGCTAAGGGGCCCCGCAGTGGAAGTGTTGGGGCATCTGCCGGCATCCCAACATGCCTCTTACACCAGCGTGGCAGAGGCTTTGAAACGCCGTTTCGGGCACCACCACCAGGCCGAGGTATATCGGGCCCACTTGAAGAAGCGGACTCGTGAGCGTGGCGAGACACTGTCCCAGCTGGCGGAGGATGTGGAGGCGCTGGTAAGGAGGTCGTACCCTGCGGCTGCGGAAGAGATGATTGTGGTCCTGGCCCGCGATTTCTTTGTTGACGCTTTGCAGGACCAGCAGCTGCAAATCTACGTCAAGCAGGCACACCCTGAGGACCTGCAGGTGGCGCTGGCGAGGGCCTTGGAGTTCGAGGCCTTCCTGAAGGCAACCAGTGGCCTAGGGCCAACTGCTCAGCCCCGCCGTGACCTCCGGGGCCGGAAGGTTAAAGTGGAGAAAATAGCATTGAGGAAGGTGAGCCCGAGAACTTTCCAAGGCTTGTGTTGGGGCTGCGGAGAGGTAGGGCACAGACGTAGTCAGTGTCAGAGGGAGCGGAGAACAAGTCCTCTCAACCGGACGGATTCTGATGCCTTCCAGCAGTGCTGCAAGGACTGTGGCAGGTATGGTCACCATCCGAGCGCATGTCCTAAGGCTAAGGAAGTGGTACAGGCGGAAAAGGCTGGAGAAGGGGGCCGAAACCCAGCCGTCCTCGGTTCCCGGGCCCCGACTTGGGTAAGCTGCCGTCGAACCAGCACGATGCAGGTGGAGGGCTCAATAGATGGGAAGCCATGCCGCCTGACAGTGGACACTGGGGCTGAGAAGACCCTAGTGCGGCCTGATATGTTGGCCACTATGCGACAATGCGGGGCATTGTGTGCAGCTCAAGGGGCCAGTGGAGGCTCGTATTAGCGTGGGCAGCACGGTGCAGCGGCTGCCGGTGTATGTGGCCGATCTGGACGAGCACTGTTTGCTGGGCCTTGACTACCTGACGCAGAGTAAGGCATGTGTCGACCTTGGATGTAAGCTGGTGAGGGTGCACGGTGAAGAGGTGCCCTTGCTTCCAGAGGTTGGCTGTGCAGAGGTAGTTACAGCTGAGCGACTGCACCTTGCCCCCAGGACAGAGTCTAGAATCCGGTGTCGACTGTCAAGAGTGATGCGTGGAGTAGAGGGCCTCGTGGAGCCTAACCAAAACTTGCAGCTGGCTGATGGCGTAGCGGTTGGGCGGAGCCTTGTTGGACCAGGGGAGGGGTTAGTTACAGTGTTGGTAGCCAACTTCTCCGATAAGGCCCAGAAGGTGCCAAAGTTGGGCACTTGTGAGGAAGTGGAGCGTCCAGAAGAGTCGTCGGTGACTTCCTCGAGGACTTGGCGCACCGGAGCGCTGCTAACCTGACGGAAGCACAGACAGAGAAGATGCGTCACACCCTGTCTCAGTATGCAGATGTGTTTAGCAGGGGTGACTTGGACCTGGGCCGCACAGGATTGGTGAAGCACCGCATTAACACCGGAAGTAGTTTGCCCATCAAGAGTCCCCCCCGACGTATTGCACCAACCAGGCGAGAAGAGATGCAGCGCACTGTCAATGAGCTGGCGGCACAGGGGGTGATTGAACGGTCAGACAGTCCATGGTCATCAGCGGTAGTCCTGGTGAAGAAAAGGATGGCACACAACGTTTCTGTGTGGACTACCGGGCGCTGAATGACATGACTATCAAGGACTCATACCCATTGCCGAGAATTGATGACACACTCGATGCATTGGTGGGGGCCAGGTGGTTCTCCACACTCGACCTGAAGTCGGGTTATCACCAGGTGGAGATGGCGGAAGAGGACAGCCAAAGACTGCCTTTTCCTTCGGGCAAGGCCTGTGGCAATTCAATGTCATGCCCTTTGGTCTCTGCAATGCCCCTGGTTGTTTCGAGCGTCTGATGGAGAGGGTATTGGATGGCCTGCAGTGGAAGACGGCACTTGTCTACATTGATGACGTCATCGTCTTCGGGAGCACCTTCGAGGAGGAGCTGGAGCGGCTAGAGGAAGTACTACAGCGGTTGAGGAAGGCCAACCTCAAACTCAGCCCCAAGAAATGCTCGATGTTCCAGCATGAAGTGCCATTTCTGGGGCATGTAGTCAGTCAAGACGGTGTGCGCACCGACCCACAGAAGGTGGCGGTGGTGGAGAAGTGGCCAGTTCCCACCAATGGGCGGAAGTCAGGAGCTACCTGGCCTGTGCACATACTACCGGCCGCTTTGTACAGGACTTCGCCAGTGTAGCGGCTCCTCTCCACCGACTTACACGAAAAGGGGAGTGCTTCCAGTGGGACGAGGCGTGTCAGTCTGCATTTGACAACCTGAAGAAGGCCCTGATGGAAGCACCGGTCTTGCCCTATCCGGACCCGAAGCTCCCATACCTGTTGGACACTGACACTAGTGCGGAAGGCATCGGGGCAGTTTTGTCACAGATAAGGACGGGAAGGAGTATGTCGTGGCCTACTACAGTGCCAAGTTCAGCAGGCCTGAACGCAACTATTGTGTGACAGGAAAGAGTTGCTGGCGGTGGTGAAGAGTCTCGAGCACTTTCACCCATACCTCTACGGTGCCGAGTTCACCATCCGGACTGACCATGCTGCCCTACAGTGGTTGAAGTTGCTGAAGGTAGCAGAGGGTCAGCTGGCAAGGTGGTTAGGGCGCCTTGAACAGTACAACTACCACATCGTCCACCGCCCGGGTCGTGTCCATTGCAACGCTGACAGCCTGAGTCGACGCCCGTGTGAGGCTAGTTGCTCACACTGTGTCCAGAAGGACTCTGATCCTGTGTGCCTCCGTCTGCAGGTGCTGTGCCACTAAAGGGGATGATGAGTGGCGTAAGGCACAACGTGAGGACTCTGACCTTGCTCCCATTGTCCAGTGGCTTGAGGCTCTCAGTGGACGCCCCAGTTGGGAGGCCGTGGCTGCGGAAGCCCCACCACAAAGTGTCTGGTGGACCAGTGGGAAACATTACGAGTGGATCAAAGCGGTTGGTTAGTGAAGCGCTGGGCGCAGTTGAGTGAAGTGGACAGTGACACGTGGGTAGTTGTAGTACCCAGAGCCATGCGTGCTGAGTTGCTGAGGGAATTACATGCCGGTGTTTACCAGTTGGCCACTTGGGCGAGAAAAAGACCCTGAGCCGTCTCCGTCAACGCTTCTACTGGTGGGCATGAGAAGTGACGTGTCTGAGTGGTGTAGAGCATGTGATGTGTGCAGTGCAACGAGGGCCCCGCTAGAAAGAACGTGCCCCTTACAGGTGTACTGTGTGGGAGCACCCATGGAACGGGTGGCAATAGACATTGCCGGTCCGCTGCCTCTCACGCCACAAGGAAACCGATACATCTGTGTGGTAATGGACTATTTCTCAAAGTGGCCTGAGGCATATGCACTACCCAACCACGAGGCCGAGACCGTGGCTGGCGTGTTAGTGAATGAATTCATTACCCGTTTTGGTGTGCCTTCTGAACTGCACTCTGACCAAGGCCGTGAGTTTGAGTCACGAGTGTTCCGTGAGTGTTGTGAGCTGTTAGGGGTGCGCAAGACACGGACGACACCCCTCCATCCACAGTCCGATGATATGGTGGAGCGGTTTAACCATACCCTTGCTCAACAGTTAGCCAATATTGCAGGGAAAGTCAGAAGACTGGACGTCAAGCTGCCCGCCATGCTCATGGCCTACCGGTCTGCTGTGCATGAGGTAACAGGCTTCACACCTGCCCGACTCATGTTTGGCCGTGAGCTCAGGCTAGCAGTGGATTTGGCCACAGGGCGGCCACCCGACGTGAACTTGCCAACTGTCACATCCAGCTATGCAGTGGCACTGCAGGAGAACCTGGCGGAGGTGCACCGACGAGTGCGTGGCAAGCTCAAGGTAGCCGGCCATGCCATGTAGGAGACCTATGACCGGCGCATGAGGGAAGTGAGGTACAACATAGGTGACAGAGTGTGGCTGCATAACCCGCGTCGGAAGCGAGGGCTCTCGCCGAACCTACAGAACCCCTGGGAAGGGCCATACACGGTGGTAGCGGCCCTCTCTGATGTCACCTATCGAATTCGCAGAGGGCGAAAACGACCGTCTGTTGTCCACGTGGACCGGCTGTGGCGTTACCATGGGCCAGGAAGCTACTCCTAGGGCCATGGTGAAAAAGAAGATGAAGTTAGCCCCAGTAGCGGCGATGAGGACATGGCAGACGCTGACCGAGATGAGGACGATCATTTGGACGGTGAGGGCGATGCAGCAGATGTCAATGGTGACCATGAGCCAGGTCTTGGGACAGGAGATACCCCTCTGGGTGCCACTGCCAATCTACCGCCGCCCACACCTCCTCCAGAGAGACCCCAGCGAGAGCGAAGAAAGCCGCGCTGGATGAAAGATTTTTGTGTTTCTGAGAACTGATTTTATTTAAATTTTTATGTAGTTTGTTTCAGGTTTAGATATGTCAGAGCAGACGGGTCGTCTGCTTGATAGGGGGGGGATAGTGCTACGCCAGTGGGTCTTTGTCTCTGTGCGAAACATGTGTTAACATGAAGGGACCTGGGCAAACATGACGCAGCTGGTTGTGAGCGGAGGAGCGGAGGAACAAGCCGAGAGACGCGGTTGGGTGCTGCTCCTGTGAAGACCTCGTGTGTGCCCTTGTGACCTGATATAACTTTGTGTTGCCCTGTTATAAGCTGTATTGTGCTGTGTGACATGCTGGTTTCCCCCCTGTATTGTGCCTATAGAAAAGTGTACGGGTAAATAACTTGTGTAAATAAAGGAAAGACTGTCATTTTGTGTTTACTTCGTGCCCTGCCTCGCCACTTGGCGTTTCCTCTCGTGGTGTTCTGGGACGCTGTGGTGTTCGGTGCCTCTTGGAGCTGTTCAGTGTTCACGACCCTGTGGATAGCACGCTGTCTGCCTAGCTGCCTTGTGTTGGTGGCAGAGAGACGAGGCGACCGGCGTAACAATAATAATAATAATAATAATAATAATAATAATAATAATAATAATAATAATAATAATAATAATAATAATAATAATAATAATAATAATAATAACAACAACAACAACAACAACAATAATGATAATAATAGTGATGATGATGATGATGATGATGATGATGATGATGATGATGATGATGATGATGATGATGATGATGATGATGATGATGATGATGATATCAATGAAAATAAGAATGATAATGATAATGATAGTAATATTAATAATACTAATAGTAATAATAATATCAACAGTAATAATAATAATAATAATGATAATAATAATAATAATAATAATAATAATAATAATAATTGATTCTCTTGTAAAAACAGTGCAAATGGTAAGGATATCGGGATGGAGCTTGGGATTAACAAGTGTAGAACAGTCATTTTACAGCGAGGAAAAATTGTTAGAAGCACAGGTGTATTGCTGCCAGATGGGAAATTCATGAAAGCTATTGATGAAGAAGGCTATAAGTACCTTGGGATACTGGAGAGTGATAAGATTAAAGAAAATGATATGAAACTTCAATTTGTAAAAGAGGACAAACGTAGAGTTAGGTTAATACTGAAGTCTAAACTAAATGGTAAAAAACAAGATAAAAGCAATAAACACTTGGGCAGTTGCAGTTTCAAGGTATGGGGCTGGTATTTTGAAATGGAATGTAGAAGAAATAAAGGAATTAGATAGAAAGACCAGAAGATTACTTACTATGCATAAGTGCTTGCATGCAAAAAGTGATGTAGATATCTTAGTAGAAAGGATGGTGGAAGAGGACTGATGAGCTGCGAAGGTGTTATCAGAAGTGAAGAGAACAATCTGGGATGGTACCTCAAGCATTCTAATGAGAGATTGTTGCAAGGTGTCAAAGATGTCGATATTTTGGAATTTGAAAAAAGTTGTAGTAAAGATGACTTTAAAAATCGACGAGAGAAAAGTGAATGGAGGCCTGCATGGGGAAACAAATGTACAGTCAGTTTGTTAGTGATATGCCTGTAACAACGGATAAAGACAAAACCTGGAGTTGGATGAGAAAGTGTGATCTGAAAATAACTACAGAAGCGTTGATATGCGCTGCTCAAGAGCAAACTATCAGAACAAACTATATAAAGTATAACATTGATAAGTCAGCTGATTCCCGGCATGTAGATTATGTA
>NW_023659239.1:0-12500 GCF_015228065.2 Penaeus monodon
CCCAGAAAAACGATTTTCTTTACGATCTACTTGAATTTGTGAAAAAAAAATCATTCATCACTGATTAAATTTCAATATATATATATATATAATATATCTATATATATATATATATAATATATATATATATATTATAAAACGTACACGCACACACACGCACACACACACACACACACACACACACACACACACACACCACACACACACACACACACACACACACATATATATTATATATATATAGAGAGATATATATATATATATATATATATATATATAATATATATATATATATATATATATAACACGCACACCCACACACAAAGTATAGTATATATATATATATATATATATATATATATATATATATATATATATATATATATATATATATATATATATAAAACACGCACACCCACACACAAATGTGTATATATATATATATATAATATATATTATATATATATATATTATATATATATATATATATATAGTATATATATATATATATATATATATATATATATATATATAATATATATATATATATATATATATATATATAAACACACACACATACACACATATACATACATGCATGCACACGTGCATACATAACATACATACATACGTATGATGACAGCAATAATGATATAATATCCATAAAATGGAAATGTCTTCATTAATTCTTTTTATCTTTCGACCGTCCATCAAGGCAAGTCGACCAAAATACCGCCACTTTGTTTTTACAATGTTTTCGTATAGATTATTTTCATTATCATCACTATTAATTACTTTTGTCGTAACACTATTACTCTTAATACTACAAAAATGCAGCGTTCATTGTTGTCGGCTGCTTTATAATAACTTTAGTGTTCTTATTGTTGGTAATGACACTGTCATGTCATTATCGCTTTCATCGTTATGACCATTGTCACTATCATTATTGTCGTCACTGTCATTCATTATTGTGACGATCATTAACTGTAACATTATAGTCATCACTTTCATCTTTGTCATCTCCATCATTACCATCACGCCATCATCTTTGTCATCACCATCATTACCATCACGCCATCATCTCACTTTCATCTTCAAGTCATGTTCTTATTCACGTTAGTCTTTATCTTTATTTTCATATTTGTCTTCACCTTCACCTTTATCTTTAATTTCATCTTCATCAATATGTTCTTCATCACAACGTAACAATTAGTGTTGCGATCATTTTTATCGCCATCATGATCATCACCATTATCATCATCATCATCATCATCGTGCTTAACATTATCATCATCATTTTCATTATATCATCATCCTCGTCAATCTCATTCTTCTTCTTCTCCTACTTAATCATCATCCTTATCATGACAATAAAATTTGAAACATTTGACATAGTTACTGTGTAAAAGTATGAGATTTTCTGTAATAAAGTTTAATTTCGTTTTCTAAAATATATGATGCCGATGACTTAAATATTTTTCAGTGATATTTATTATCTGTTTCATTATGTACCTGCTTTTTCCGATTTAACTGTCTATTTACCATTCATACACACACACACACACACACACACACACACACACACACACACACACACACACACACACACACACACACACACACACACACACACACACACACACACACACACACACACACACACAGAAGTACATAATACTAATAATGATAAGAATATCAATAAGAAAAGGAGTGAGAATGATTATCTTCTTCTTCAACTGGCTTTTCCATATTCATCATGGGTCGCCGGTGCGGATCTTGCGTTTTTATCCACATCATATTATTAGATTGGCAGCTTCGCACTAAGGCCGGATGCCCTTCCTGACGCCACCACAGATGTCGGCGGTGGACCTAGCCCTTGCCTGAATAGGCATACCCTACAAGGCAGCAGGGGGATTTGGAGTGAGAGTTCCCTTCTCCTAGCCTTTGCCTGAAGAGGCTTACTCTACAAGGCAGCAAGGGGATGCAGTTTAACGTCATACCCAGGACATAGTGAGAATGATTATGATTATTACTACTACTACTGCTAATAATGATGATGATAATGATGATGATAACAATGATAATAATAACAGTAATAATAAATATGATATTAATAGTAACAATAATAATTATTATAATAATAATAATGATAATAATAATAATAATAATAATAATAATAATAATAATAATAATAATAATAATAATAATAATAATAATTTAATAATAGTAATAATAATAACACAAACAATAATAACAACAACAACAACGACAGTGATAAAAAATAATAATAAAAAAAAAATAATGAAATAATAAAAAATAGAAATAATAATAATATAATGGAATAAAATAATAAAATAATAAAATATAAAATAAAAATAAAAATAAAAATAAAAACAATAATGATAAATCAATAAAAAAAAAATCATCATCACATTTTAAATCATAAACATAATATAATAATAATGATGATGATGATGAGAAATTAAAATAATGATTAATAATAATAATAAAAATAATAATAAAATAATAAAAAATAATAAAAAAATAATAAAATAATTAATAAAAATAAAAATAAGAAATAAAAATCCGTGCCCGCGGCGCTTGCTTGCTTAGATTTGCGAAGTTTGGTTCCCCGGGGCCCCTTTTAAAATTTAGGGCCCCGGCCTGTTCATTTTTTAGGCTTCTTTTTTTGGGTCGAACTCGGTGTTTACCGTGGCGGGGGGATTCCCAGCAGGCGCCCTGTCCTGGTGTAAGCATTGCATAATCTCTTTCCCAGCACGACGGCTGTGTCGGGGGGTTTGTCTTGGGAATTGCGTGTGCACGAAATTCTCCAAGAGTGACAGTGGGGCTTTTGGGGCTCGCCGCAATGCATGAAACCTTTTCACTTCTATGGTTTGTATACTGCCATCAAGGGGTAACCTGGGCGCATTCTGTGCAGAATGATTCCCGGGGTACCTCTGTTTTTTTTTTCAGAGAGTGCCGGGGTTTCATAGCCGTGGCATTTTTTAGACCCGGCCGGGGGGGAATGTTCGTTTCCTTTCTGTGAAGCTGCAGGGGAAGGATTTGGGCCGCCAGTACATTCCCAAGTAAACTTCGGCTCGATGATTATCATGGTTTTGGGGGGCATCCCCCGGCGTTTTTCGGCTAATCTGTCAGAAAGCCATTCCCTCTGTCCCTATATGGTGGGAACCCAGTTTTGATAATTCTTCTACCCTGACAAACATCCTTTGTTTTATTGTGCCGAGGTTCGGAGGTAGATTTTCAGGGGGTGAGCGCTGCTGAAGACAGTCGACGGTCCTTTGGAGTCTGTGTGTATACAGTGTCCTTTTCTCCTGGACCGTGTCTCAGTGCTCCCATGAACAACTACCTCTGCCTGTGCGAGGATTTTGTCTGTTCCCCTAGGTATTGTGGCACCCCCTTGCTGCAAACCCGGCGCCTGCAGTGTGGTTAAAGGGGATCGACGACCTCTGTGTAAATGTTAGGCTCCCCGGAGGGGTGAGGGGGTTGCAATGACCCTCGGGGTTTCGCCTTTAGGCTAGGGTACAAATTCATTTTTTTTGCTTGGCCAGTCCATGCCCGAGAACTCTATCGAGGTTTTTTCCCCACGGGGAGCTTCGACAAAGTCAGGGTGGGGGGATCCAGCCTTGGCCAGTATGGTTTTTTTAGGAGGGCGTATTGACCCTGGCTGTGTGAGACACCCAGAGTTGTTGAAAACAGTCGTTATCTTGTTCTAGGCGTCTGATATTTTGTGTTTTTAGGTTTGGTTTGGGACCTGGATGCCCTTTTGATAAAAATTGGGCTCCCTTAGCAATTCGTGGGGCCAAAGGGGAAAGGTTTTTCACTAGGAGGTTGAGGACCTTCCCCCATTTGGGGCCCCCAGAAGACCCTGGTGGCTTCGTTTGGACTGTCCCCAAATGGGTTCTTTTTTTTTCCTTGAGCCAATCAGAGCGAGGGAGGCAATCTCAATGGGCCTAACAGTGGACTAAAATGATTTTGTACTCTGTGTCTGGCCCTATCGTCTTCCACTCTTTACCTCTGACAGACAGTCTTCCCTTTTGTGGTAAAGCAGGTACGGGCCCTCCTGGCGGAAGGAGAGGGTCCGGTCTATCCTTACCCCAAGGTCAGGTATTCCTAAAACCACCCCAAACCTTTCCCTGGATTTTCAGATTTGGGGCCTTGAATTTCCGTCTCAAAGCCATGGTTTGGTTTTGGGGCTGCAGAGATTTTAGTCCTGTCCTGCAACACCCTGGATACCAATCCGACAACGCGGGGCTTTTTTTAGCAATTGTCCTGGAGATATAGAAGATCGTCTGATGGGAGATATCTTGCACCCCCACGGGGGGTTTTAGTTGAGGATACAGGAATTAGTGTGTTAAAAAGGGCTGGACTGAACCCCACCCTGTGGCGTTCCTTTTTTCTAGGGCATGTGCTGTATAGGTGCCCTTTGGGAATTTGACTCTGGCTTTTCTATTCGAAAAAGTGGGTCCCTACCCAAAGCCAAGAGTTTCTTGATTCCTTTGGAAAGGGCCCCCTGAATGGCAAGAGGATTTTCCCAATTCGAAAGCCTTCCCAGGTCGGTACTGCCACAATGCGCCGTTTTTGTCCCAAAAGACGTGGCTAGCTGTGGCTGTGCTCATCCCCGGTAAACCCTGTGGAGGTTTCTTTTTTTGGGGCCCCCTTTTTTCCTTTGGGGGCCGGGTTTCAGTACCACCTTCGGCAGTTTGGCCAGACAGCTGAGGAAGAGATGGGGGGGTATTTCCCCCTGGCCCTTTGGTTTAGGAGGGAAACTATGGTACCCCCTTTTCCCAGCTCGGGGTAAGTGGAAGTTTCCGGGACCTTTGAGAGTTCAGGAATGCAAGCTCCCCTACCAGTCCCAGGCGGGAGATGATGGGGTACGAGATCCCGTCATCGCCCGGGGCGGTTTTGCAACTGGTTTTGGTGCATCTCTTAGTTCCCCTCAGAGAAAAGAAAAACGCTGGTTTGGGGTTCGGCTGCCCTTTCTCTGATGTGAGCAAGTCTGTCGGTTGTACCCGTTCTTGTTTCCCCTCATTTTCGGCTGGCAGATGTCGCGCTCGTTCGCAGAAAACTCTTGCGCCAGTCTTTGGGCCTTGCCTGGGGGTCGTGGGCGTGCATCTCGGGCTGGGGCTGGTGGCTCGTTGACCCGTTCCCAAGCTCTGAGAGGTGGTACGGTGATCGAAAGACTCACACCATTCCACCATTTTCCGCCTCACTCTGCTGGCATTTTCCTTGGCACCCCTTTACAGCCCCCCTTAGGAGGGCTGGGTTTTGTCGGGGTTTTTTGCCTTTGGAATGTTTTGGGAATTTTTACCCTTGGTTGACCCCCCCAATCTCGTCATGAAGACCAGGCTCCTTGTGATCCTGTACCCAGGCCGATTTTGGGGGGTATGGTCAGTGAGGCTGCCTCATCAATGGCTTCCCGTCGGCTTGACCCACTTCCACTTTTTGGCTCTTTTGGGGGTTTCTTTGCTTCTCAGCAGGGGGCCAAGGCGCTCGGGAACCCCTGCCAGGGGCCCTTTGTCTGTTTTCCCATTTTGGATTGGGTCTGGTATTTCGGCGGGCCCCACTATCCATGAGGGGTTATAGTGCCTAATGGTCACATGAGGGTCTCATCGACACCCACCCCAATCCTCTCCCCAAGTCGCAGGGGCCCGGGTGAGGTCTAGGACCCCTCCTCTCACAGCTTTGGCCCCTGGCTGTTGGGAGACAATTCGGGGAAGTCTCGAGCACGTTGGCTATGTGAGGGCCAGCCGCACCGGTGCCCTGGGGACCCAGGATGGGGGGGTGTGATTGAAGTCCCCCCCTATGATCATCTTTCGTGTGCTGCGGAAGACATACCTGGCTGAGCTAAGCTACTACATTTGTGGCCTGCTGAAAACCTTGACAATTCAGGGGTCCCCCGGCCAGTAATCTCGACGGCAAGAGATTAAACTTTTCTCCACAGTGCGGTGATGGTATTCGGAGAGGGAATTTGTTGCCTTCACCAGGGTCATCAGGCTTTTTTGCCATCGGAACGTGGCAGCGGTAGACTTGATACCCTGAGAAGGAACAGTTCCGCTGATAAGTCCCTGGAGCATGACGATGTCAATGCCCCTTGATCGCACTATTTCTGGAGGATGGGACTCCTTTAGGAAAGCCCAGATGTTCCACGCAGAAACTTGATGGGGTGTCAGATGTTACTAATTGTAGTTCATCAAGACACGTCCATTTTGGGTTGACGGGCGGGGTCTGACAACCCATTGTGAATCCCCACTGTTGAGGACTCTCTTTCGGTTGTCAGGCTATCCCTTATCCACTGGGGGTGGAGGCCTTTGGGAGTCGACTTTTCTCTTTGGCTTTTTTCGGGCCGGCTGTTTTGGCATTTGGCTGGCCTTGCCCGGGGAGGGTCAGCTTTTCTGATTCGGCTTGGGCACTGAATCACCGGGTTGGGCCCGCCTGTGAGGGCAAGCCCGGCTAGGGGTTGCCTGTGAGGGGGTAGCCCGGCTTTGGGGAGGGGGGGGAGTCTCGCCTGGGGGTGAGGGAAGGATTGGGGTGATTTGGGCCTTCTCCATTTCCCTTCCCTTTATCCTTTCACGGTCTGTTTAAGGTGTCATGGAAACACTGACTGCCTTTTCCGCCCCTTCCCGGCCGGACAAGGATACGCCACTGCTGGACCACAGCGTGATAGGGTGACATGTCCCCCTCGTGAAGAACATGTCTTTGGTCGGGGGGGGGCCGTGTGGTTGGGTTTTTGGAACCTTTTTCCTGTGGGTTTCCCCTGCATTTCTTTACTTGGGGGAACTCCTGATTGTCGGAGACTCCGGTTTCGGCGGGGGGGAGCTTCCTTCTCTTAGGAGGGGCGGGAAGCCTTTTCGCTTTTGTTCCCCCCCAGAGAGGTGCCTGGGGGGGGGGGAAAAATTTGGTCGCTTCTTAGCAACCTCTTGCCGTTTGAGGGCCGCCCTTTCCCGACAGGCAAGCCAGGTCCAGGCGTGAGCCTCTTGGCACAATTGGAAATTTGGCTGTTGTGTCCTTTTTTCTTCTTTATGGCCTTGATGCACACCCAGTATTGTTTTGACAGACACCACATTTTGGTTGGCTGTACAGTTAGCCTGGTGGTGTCCGTATTTTTGGGACTTGAAACACCGAAGTGGGGGTTTAGGACATAAAATGCGTAGGTTTTAGACCCCATTACCCAGATCAAGGGTGAGCTTGGGGTACCTTTAGGGCCCCAGGCTTTCCCCGGTTTGGGTCTTCCCCCGACAATGGGGGAAACCTCCACGACCTGTGGGGGTGTGTTATCACCTCCAATCTATAGCTGAGAAGCCAAGTAGCACCATCTTTACTCTCTTCTCTCGGGGGTTTAGTGGCGAGAGGCTCACTTTCCTCCCATTTTTAACTCTTTTTCTCCCGCAGGAAACAAAAAGGGGCTTGATTTGGGCCGATGATCATGCCCTGATCTGCGCAACCCGGATCGCAGCCGGGGTTTTTACGCTGGGCTCTCCAATGCCTACCATCGGGAGGGATTGTCGAAGCCTTCGGGTTTAAAGGGACCTTGAATTTCGGGAAACGCCTTGGGGGGGCCAAATCGCCACAGAGTCGGGGCTCCGGCCTGGCCGTTTTTCGGTCCGCCCTTCGGCTTTGGGGCTTGCTCGTGGAGGGACCAGCTGTTTGGCTGGTTCAGCGGTGCTCCGATTCAGAGTGGGTCGCGAGGGGGGGTCAGAGACCTTCCTGGGTTTGGGTGCTGGCCTGGGGGGGCCAGCACGAGAGTCCATCTGTTGGACAATCTGATGGACGACATGTTTGACCGATTTATTTGTTTGTCTGCCATCTTTTGGGAGCAGGCATGACAGTGGTTTATCTGTGCTCGGGTTTTCTTTTTCCCCCCGGAGGCACGTAAGGGTTTTGGGGGGCGCCGTGGTCTGGGCCTTTCCGGGTCGTCAACAGTAAGGTCTGTCGTGGGGGGGTTTTGGTTTGAAAATTTTTCCCTGTACTTGGCAGTGTTTCCCTCACGCCCCCACCCCCCCGGAAAATCCCAACAAGGGGAAACTGAGTGAGAACCAATATTAACAGCAACATGGTGATGAGTGGATATACCGCCAATGCCGATTGCCGGTACACCGGAGGTGTGGGTACCAACGGCACATGACTGCTTGACCTAGCCCCCCGAGGGAGACCACCATTGGGCCTGACCGGGCCCGGATCAGGCCGCCGTCCCTTTCCCGAATAGAGGACCAAAGAGGCGTGTTGCTAGCCCCAGGGGTACTGTGCCCCGGGATCGCTCAACCTCCAGGACTCCCGTTCCCGTCACAAGGGTGCCCCCCCGGCAAAACGGGGGAGGTGTCACCTCTGGGAGTATCCCGAGGGGGGTGCCCTTCCACCTACAGGACATCATTTAGGGGGAAAACTTTGCCCTCCCCCCAGTGAGGAAGGGGGGGTCTTTCACTTTTTCCAGGGAGTTCCCCTCCGCTCCTAGAGGGGGCCTGTTTTCCCTTTTTCAAAGTGAATCCCTTCTTTCTCTGAACGCCCAAAGGGTTGTTTTAACCCTTTTAGAAAAGAGGGGGGCCTGCACCGTTCCCGTCTTCCCTTTAACCCCCCTGAAAAACCGGCCACAGACTGTTTTACCACAGTGGGGAGAGAAATTAACATTTTTCCAGGAGGTTTTCCCATGGAGGGCGGTTTTTTTTTTTAGGTGGATCCCCTTCTCTCTGAATCACCCAAAAAGGGGTTTCACCCCAGTGGGAGAAGGGGGGTCCTGTACCTGTTCCAGTAAGCTCCCTTTGTCCCTCTGGAAACGCCCAAAACAGGGGCTGTTTTCCCTCACAGTGAGGAGAGGAGCGGACTTTTTTTCCAGGGGTTCTTTTGGGGGGTGAGTTTTAAGTGGGCCCTCTACTCTCTGAAAAACCCAAAAATTTCAACCCCCAGGAGGTGAGGGGGCCTGACCGTTCCAGTAAGTTCCTTATCCTCTGAAATAGTCAACCACAGACTATTTCATCACAGTGGGGGGGAGAAAGTAACTTTTTTCCCGGTACTTCCTATCACGGGAACTTGATGTTCTGTCTAGCACTGTATTAGACAGAACCTGGGTGAAGGCCCGACAAGGGGGGGCTTACCTGCCCATCGCCCTATTCGAAAGAAAAAGATGGCATCATCGTGGCTGCCAGACCACCCTAACAAAAGAATGGCAACTCTAGCACACCGAAGGCAGGCCTTCTAAGGCCCCCCCGCAACCCTCCCCCGCGGGAGGGGAAAGTCTGCCCCACGTCCCAGCACGGCCCCAAATGGGGGCCAGTTCACCCGAAGGTGTGCCAGATCCCTAATGCCGAAAAAAATTTGCATAGGAAAGAGTAGGTGTAGGGCACGATGCACATCAACACATAGATCGTGGGATCAAACAATTGGGGGGCGGTCACCGTCCGGTAACCCCGGGGAGAGCCGAGGCCCAGATTGCATGGGACGGGCGCGGTGTTCTTTTAAAATGCCCATGCAAAAAACCACACGATCGAGGGATCAGGTATCATGGTAACTTCTTTGGGGTTGCTCGGCCCACCCGCTACGCCCCGTCCGCCACCTTGCCGGAAACGATATCCCCCTCTCGGAAACGTCCAAATTTAAAGGGCCGATTCACCGCAGGAGAAGGGGAGGACCTGTTTATCTTCCTTTTCTGATGGGTCCATTTCTTCCCTCTGCGTGCCCCCGGGGGCGGGAAAAGCATTGGGACTGGCGCGGGGTTTTCAGTTCTTCGCAGTGAGGCTGAAATGTATCCTGCTTCTGAAGTGGAGTAGGGAAGGGGGTGTAAAGTGCGCCCGTCACACGGATCAACAAGGGGCGCATCCTCAGGGGGGAAAAATTTAAGTCTAAAATCTTTCCCTTTATCAAAAACCGCCAGGGGACTAGGACGGGATAGTTCCTAACCCCTGGTCCTGCGGTTCGGCCATCTTGTACTGTCAATCAAAAGAAAAACAAGACTTGAAATAGACAAGGGAAGAATATAATGAGGCAATGTATTGCTTTTGCTATACACTCAAGGAGCCTGCTGCAGAAGTTGTGAGCATATTTCTGTTAGTGTTCCATTTGCCTCAAACTTCAATCACCCTAGGTTGCTGGTAGTGACTCGGTGTTTGATTTTAATTGGTAGATCTAGGGAAAAGAAAAGATAATAATAATAATAATAATAGTAATAATAATAGTAATAATAGTAATAATAATAATAATAATAATAATAATAATAGCAATAATAATGATGATGATGTGATGATGATGATGATGATGATGATGATGATGATGATGATGATGATGTGATAATAATAATAATAACAACAATAATAATAATAACAGTAGTGACAACGATGATAATAGTGATGATGATGGTGGTGATGAGATGATGATGAGGATGATGATGTAGATGATGATGATGGTGATGATGATGATGATGATGATCATCATCATCATCATCATCATCATCATCATCATCATCATCATCATCATCATCATCATCATCATCATCATTATGATAATAAATAATAATAATAACAATAATAATAATAATAATGATAATAATAATAATAATAATAATAATAATAATAATAATAATAATAATAATAATAATAAATAATAATAATAATAATAATTAGTATAATTGTAATAATAAGTATTATTGTAATACTGATAACAATAATGATGATGATATCAATAATCATAGCAACAACAACAATAACAGTAACAGTAATAATAAGAAGAATGATAATTATAATACTATTAGGAAAGGTGATAATAGTGATAATGACAATCGTCTCAATAATGATAATACTAATGATTAGGAACACAAAATTATGTTCATTGTTATTGTTATACCATAATGATCTTTACAACTTTTGATAGCCTCGACACAACAATAACGCTTCATAACAACAATAACAAAAAACAGTAATAAAAAATAACAAGAAGGATCCACGCGTTGACTTTGCGTGTCAAAATACAATCAGGGTCATCGTACACGTGGTTTTTTTATGGGGAAAATCTCGTGATGGAGGGAGATCACAGGCCAGTCTGTTTCTATTTATAAGTGTATGTCGACGTGTGCAAGCACGCGGACATGGGGAGTTCCAGTTTTGGGGGTTGTTATCTGTTTTATTTTTATTTTACATGCATTCTTTTTTTTTTTTTTTTTTTTTTTTTTTTACTCCCCTTTTGAAAAAGCTGAAATATTTTCGAATGTGCTTCTCCGAATGATTCTTATTGTTTTCTTGCTATGTTTCTCTGCATCTTCTAATTCAGAACAATTTAGTAAAATTCATAACTGCACATGCACGATCATACCATTTTTCACAACTGAATTTTCATGATTGCACCCTATTACCTTCATTGAAGTAACTGGTCAGTAGGAAGTCAAACATACCATTTACTTTTGAAAGTTGATAGTTCCAATACTTTCTGAATAGGTAAATAAATTTAACACTTTACATTAGTTACAACCAAGAAAATTTCCGTTATATCTGGTAAATCTTTGAATGCCTGCTGCATTCATATTATTCATATGAAATAATTATTATTCATATCGTTATCGTTATTATTGATATGAAATCAGTGCAAGTGCACACACCAATCTGAGTTCAAGGGTTCGAGTCACCGGCTGGCGCGTTGTTCCCTTGAAACTTCACTTCGATTGCCTACCTAGCCACTGGGTGGCCAAGCCAGCCTAAGTCAGTGCTGGTCCCAAGCCCGGATAAAATAGAGAGAATGATTACCTAAAAGGTAATACCAGCACTCTCCGTGGAAAGGAACTGGGGACCCTACCACGTACTCACTCCAAGAGCATCACAACATGAAACTACAATTAAGTATCATGCTGTGACCACGGCGGCTCAAACATGAACCTACTGTAAAAAAAAAAAAAAAAAAAAAAAAAAAAAAAAAATATATATATATATATATATATATATATATATATATATATAATATATATATATATATGTATATATAGGCCGCGGTGGCCGAGCGGTGAGAGCATCGGACTCAAGACTGCCATGACGGCAATCTGAGTTCGAGGGTTCGAGTCACCGACCGACGCGTTGTTCCCTTGGGCAAGGAACTTCACCTCGATTGCCTACCTAGCCACTGGGTGGGTAAGCCAGCCCAAGTCAATGCCGGTCCCAGACCCGGGTAAATAGAGGTGGTGACTCGATAAAAACACCGGGCGGAAGGCAACGGCAAGCCACCGCTTTAAATTGCCTAGAAAATCATGGAAATCCATGATCGCCAACGTCCTTGTGGGATAGGGCACTTAAAAAAAAAAAGAAAAAAAAATCATATATGTAGTAATTATGGTGGAAACCCACATGTACCTAATGATCTGGGCCCAAGGCACAAAATATATCAGGGAGATAGAAGGGTAGTATTCAAGGAAAATTAGCAATATTCACCGGAACAGACGAGTAGAGTCTTCAATTTACACCTACCCTCACTAATACGACTAAAAACGACCAGATCGCGATGGGCCGATGACA
>NW_023659239.1:20000-21784 GCF_015228065.2 Penaeus monodon
ACTGTAAAATTAATTACTTTTATACTGAAAATGGCATATTGACTTTAAGGAAAATATAGAATTGTAAGAGCGGTTAACCTAAAACTTTCCGTTGCTATGCATTCAAAAATCAGTCATTTGTGGCAATCAGTTGTGATATGTGATTTTCAGTGAATTGGCTTTCAAAGCGTGTATCGTCCCTGTTGCACTGATGATATTAGCCTTTATATGACATGGATTCAAATATTTCCAATTCGGTGGTAGGCTTACTTTATATTACCACTCTTGGGCATTGGCCCCTCTAGCACTTGACTCTGTATCTTATAAACATGGACATATCTATATCTATATTTACATATACAGATAGATGGCTAGATAGATAGATAAATAGATAGATAGTTATACATACATACATACATATATATAAATATATATATATATATATATATATATATATATATATAATATATATATATATATTGTGTGTTGTGTGTGTGTGTGGTGTGTGTGTGTGTGTGTGTGTGTGTGTGTGGTGTGTGTGGGTGTGTGTGTGTGTGTGTGTGTAAGATAAGATAGATAAATAATACAGTAAAGTGGTGAAGCAATCGAAGGGGGGGGGGGGGGTAAAGTGGTGAAACTTAACGAAGTTAGAGATTAGAAAAGTAGGGGGCGAAAACCCTTGCATAGTTAACACATAGTATTGGTTATATTTCTCGTTCATGTCTGGAGTTCGAGGGGGGGGGTAAGTGATTTACTGGCGAAAAAGTGGATATTGATTCTGAAGTAAATTAAACTAACCACCACTTTTTTTATATTATATATATAATATATATATATTATATATATATATATATATATAATTATATATAATTATATATATATTTATTTTTGCTTATTTAATATTTTATTTTTTTTTTCGTTTTATGGTTTTGTGATTTTGCTTTTTTGTTTCTTAATAACTAGTTTAGTAAAAAGAAAAAAGTGTAATGAACTTTATCAATATATATATATATAATATATATATATATATATATATATATATATATATATAAATAAGTGACGAGAACAATTAATTACTTAAACTTAACTAATTAACCTTCGTTTTTAATGATTTTATTATTTTTTTTTACTTTTATATTTTATTACATATTTTATTTTATATTTATTTTAAACTTTACATTTGTTTTCAATTGCTAAGAACAAGAAAAGTAAAAAAAAAGAAAGAGGCTGGGAGGCTCAAGTGGCAGAGTGAGAGATATAACGTACATAAAACGTGGTTAATGGTGGGGAAGGAGAAAGAGATCTAGACAGGATAGGATGGGGATGAGTGAAATGAGATGTGGGATGGGGTGATTTGGGTGATAGTGGATAGAAGAAATTAAGTAGTTAATATAGTAAAAATCGGGGGGAGTGAGATCTTGACAAATAGGTTTGACTATTGCAAATGGGTGGGGACGAAAAGGAGCATGTTGCATAAATAAACATAAGCAACTAAGATGATAATGGTAATTATAAACAAACAGACAGCAGAAACAAAAGTCGTGGTCTGAGAGAAATGGTACACGAACAAAACAGAACAAAAGCAAGCAAGCAATAAAGGGTAAGGGTTATAGTGTGAAATACGAACATAAAATTTAACAATATGATAGAAGGCTTTTTTTTTAGTATTTTTTTCTCCCTTTTCGTAAACATCTCCCTCTTGCTCCTCCCCTGACTCGTGTGTCTGCCTTATGCAATTGGGACGAGTGCACTCTCATAAACATAGGCAATCGATCAGGTCCGCAGGAAAGTTTTTTGTTTAAAGT
>NW_023659240.1:0-10000 GCF_015228065.2 Penaeus monodon
CGCGCGCGCATATATAGTTATATATCTATATATATATATCTATATATATATATATATCTAGTATATATATATCCACTACTCTTATATATATATATAATATATACATATTGTGTTGCTGTGTGTGGTGTGTGTGTGTGGGGGGGTGGGTGGGTGTGTGTGTGTGTGTGTGTGTGTGTCCTTTGACATATAAACACACACACACAAACACACACACCACACAGTCCACACACACACGACACACACACGACCACACACACACACACACCACCACAAACAAACAACAAACACATAACATTATATATATTATCTATATATATATATATATATATATATATCTAATATATATATATATACTATATACATATTACATACAATATGTTGTAATCTAATACCTATATCCCTACAATATGGTTTTATATCTATACATTATGCATATACATATGTTATGTGGGTGCTGAATAACATATAAACAGTAAATAATAATTAGGGTTAATATATATATACTATATTTATATATATTTATATATATATATCCTATATAAGATATATATTATTATAATGCTTATATATATATCTGTGTTGTGTGTGTGGCGTGTGGTGTGTGTGTTGTGGTGTGGGTGTGGTTGGGGGTAAATTCAAAACACACACAAATATGCTTATGAATTATAACTTACAGACACACACATACACACACACACACACACACACCGACACAGTATCACATCCACCACACCACACACACACACACACCCACACACACACACACACACACACACACACACACACACATATATATAGATATATATAATATCAATACTATCTATATATAAGTATATATATATTATTCTATATCATATTATACTATATATGTTGTGTGTGTGTGCTGTGTGTGTGTGGGTGTGTGTGGTGTTGTGTGCTGTTGTTGTGTTTGATGTGTGTGTGTGTGTGTGTGTGTGTGTGTGTGTGTGGTGTGTTTGTGTGGTGGTGTGTGTATGTTTTCCCTTTTCATCTCTTTGTGTACACGTTACTGTGTGTTTGTGTTTTATGTTTATATGTATGTAATATATAGACACACTCATCGGCTAGTGCTCTGACTCCTCGAACAACCATGTGAGCTCCGTAATTAAAGAGCTAATTTGGACTAAACTACAGTTGACCCTCGGATTTGATAGTCCAGTTCCATGAGTCCCGTCAGCCTCCCCTAAAGCCACTGCCTACCTGCAACCATGCTTGCCTTCGGTTCCTGAATGGTTCCTGCAGGTGGAACAGGAGTTCCTTCTAAACTCAATGTACCACCTCTCCAGTCACCACAATATTGGATCCTGGTGACAAATCTCTCACTTGACTCTCCTTCTACTCCATCAGCGATCTCATCATATACCGCGAAGTACAACACTTCGAGTCTCCTCAAGGAAGCAATCCTGCGCGAGCGGCGCTCTCCACCACGGAACGCGTTGCACGCCCTCTTTTCACAACAACGTCACCGTACGGGACGTACTCCCTCGGAGATACTCGGAACCACCAATGTCCCATCGTGGCCGTGCCAACACACACCTGCCTCCGATATCCTGCCACTTCGACTGTTTCTACCCTGCTTCCTGCCGGCAGCTAGTTTAAACGTCCTCACTAGCTTCAGAGAACTTCCCCATCGAACAAGCTAGCCTCGCGATTGATGAAAATCCTGGGGGGCTATACAGAACACCGCCCAAGTTTTCAATGGTCCCACTACCCGTCTTTAACCCTGGAGTCCCATCGCGACAAAAGGTCACTGACCCTCCACCGAGTCCCAGGTTCCGCCACCGCAGGCCCCAGCATCGCCCCATCTAACCGTGGACCGCGGACTAGGACTGACACGCCTCAGTCCATCAACTCCAGTAGCTACTGTTGTGTTTTTATCATTCTATTATTCGGCATCCCCGGCGCGTCAGTGTGCGAACGCCCCTGTTCCTGGCCGGGCGAAACGGAACTGCGGAAGCTATAGCGTCGATCTTTCGCAGTCTCCAGACGGCTCCTGCTTTATGTCCGTGACAACACTTCCCCTACATACCGTTTGCATGGTAGACAGATGGAGCAGAGTTTTGCCTTAATCCCTGGCATCCCACAAAGACAGACAACTCGCACTGCTTCTCACAATGCCGGAGGCTGTCTAACTGCTCACTACCATCAACATATACAGTTAGTATTCCACAAACACTTTCTTTTCAGTTGTCGTGCCTGCCGCACTTGAAGTTGCCGTGGGGTTTCCTGGTCCACTGATATAACAGCAACTCAATCCTCGGAGCAGGACTTCCTTTGTGCATCCTGAATCCACAGTGGACCTTAAGCGAGAAGTACTCTTGTACATCGGTCGAGGGACCTGCACCACCCTTCCCTTCATGCCCCTATAGTACGTGCCCCTCTTCATAATCTACACAGTGCTAAAGTGCTACCCCTATAGCTATGGCTTTTGTGACTTCCCATCACTGATAGAAGCCCATCAAGTGTGGCAACGACACCGCCACACCTGCGTCAACACACCTACTGTCGTCACGAACTGAACCACACTGGTTCAAATGGCTGCCGCAAATCCGCCGTCCAAACCTCCAACGTTTCTGATGATGTTACCAGTGGAACTTATACACGGGTGTTTTCGTTTCGTCTACATCGATGACATACTCCTCGTTAGCTAGCAGTTGCGGGAGGAGCAACAAAAATAGCACCTCTACGTCCTTCTTCGACCGCCCTGCAGAAAACCGGAGTTATCTCAACCCTGTTAAGAGTCTTTTTTGAGTCACCTCTCGTACTTTTTCTTAGGTCACACAATTTTAAACCTCGGATGACATCGCCCATCTCCAGAGAAGGTCAGCATGCTCGGGCATTTCCCCTGTACCAACAACCAATGAGAAAGCTTTCAGAAGTACCTCGGTAATGATAAATTTCTTCGGAGGTTCATTTCACCTAGGTGTGCACCTCTATCACTGCCTCCCCTACAAAGCCGTGCTCTAATCCATCCGGTCAGACGCGGCGAGGGATACATTACCTGACCCCTGTGGCGACCAAAGGTTGCGAAGATCAGTAAAAGATGCTTAGCCTCGGCGACCCCTCCTCAACCACCCACACAAGGGGGGCAAGGCTCAATAATCGCCGTGATGCCATCAACTCCTCCAAGGGAGCCGTTCTGCAGACAGATCCTAGGTATGTGGTTTGGCAGCCCCTGCTTTCTTTCGTCAGACTCTCAGCCGCAGGAAAGTCGTGATAGCCCTGGCATCATTAGAGACCGATGATTTTGGAGTGGAGCCGCACCTGCATCAAGTGGCCGAAGTGGCACAGTAATGGTTTCACTCGTGGTCACTGACTTAAGTCTCGCACCCGACTAGGTATCCTGGGGTTAGCCAAGCGTGGCGCTTCGAACATGTACAATCCCTTCGTGTGGTCGGGTCCTTTCCCAGCTGACCAGGGTTGTACAGCTTCATCCTGCCGATGATCAACAGCTTTAACCAGGTGGCCTGAAGCCTATTCCCCCCCCATGACTGCGTTTTCCAGGATATCACTGCCCTTGTGTGCCTGCCACTATTGCAAGACCTTTAAATAGCACCTGTGATCTCTCGCTAATGACACATCGCTTGCGACAGGTCACAACCGATCACGTTCTCGTTATTTCGGTTTTCTGTGCTCATGAGGCATCTGCATGATTTCTTCTGGGCTCGAAGCGCATGCCGGACCACGCATCCCAGTCCCCGTGCCAAACAGTACGGTACAGCGCCTACGACCGCCAATTAAGGAGGCCCTCACAGCTTCTTCCTCCACTCGTCACACTTGGGGTGACCAGTTGCCCTCAGGCACTCCTGCATCATATGGACCTTTGTCAAGCAGGATCTTCATGGTTCACTGTGATGCTGAGATGGTTACGGAACCACCATAGCCCTCCCTTAGCGGATTTCTTAGTCTAGCTCCAGAGACCGGACCCGGAGCTTTTGGAAACAGCTTCGCGAAACCATGGCTCATGTATATAATATATAAATATATAGTAATAGTATCGATATATATATATACTATCATGATATATATATATAATATATTTATATACAGAATATATATATATGTATGTATGTATGTATATGTATTTCCTAAACAAGTAAATATATATATATAGATATATAGTCTATATATACTATATATATAGATATAGTATAAGTACTATATATATCTATCATATATATATATATGGATGTATGTATGTATGTAAAATGTTTTCCTAAACAATTCAATCTATTATATTATGTATATTATATATATAATATCTATAATATAGTTCATCTAGATCTATATTATATAGATATCTAGTACTTATGATTGAACCTATATAAACATAAAAATCATAAACTATATATGTACATAAATATATATAAGCATTACACACCGACACACACACACACACACACACAGATAGATAGATAGAATTTAGATAGGTATGTATTTTATGCAATACACTTATATGTGGCTATGGGTGTTGTGTGGGCATATACTATATATATTATATATATGATATATAATAATAATATTATATATCTATATAATAGATATATATGTACATATATATATATATAATAAATTCTTAGTATATATATATATATATATATATATGATATATACATACACCATGTAATGCTATGTATATATATATATACAATATGTGCTGATATAATTTCTCTCTTTTACGCGGTAGGTTCATGTCTGAGCCACCCGTGGTCATCAGCATGATACTTAATGTAGTTTTCATGTTGTGATGACTCTTTGGTGAGTGAGTACGTTGGTAGGGTCCTCAGTCCTTTCTTTCCACGGTAGAGTGTCGGTGTACCTTTTCAGGTAATCATTTGCTATTTATCCCGGGCTTGGTAACCAGCACTTGACTTGGGGCTGGCTTGGCCACCCCAGCTGGTGCTAGGTACGGTCAATCAAGGTGAAGTTCCTTGCCAGGGACAAACTCGGGTCGGTCGTGACGTCGAACCCTCTGAACTAGATTGCCGTCGTACAGTCTTGAGTCCGCGCTCTAACCAGTGGCCACCGGCGGCTTTGGACGATCATAGGGCTTTCCATGATGTGCCTCTTTTCTTAGCAATTTGTAGAGGCGGTGGTTGCCATATTGCCTTCCATCGGTGTTGTTTTATCGAGTCACCACTCTATTTACCGGCATTGACCATTGAGCTGGGCTTGGCCCCCCAGTGGCTAAATGCAGGGTAATCGAGTAAGTTCCATTGTCCCAATGGAAAACAACGCGCCGGCCGGTGACTCGAACCCTCGAACGTTCATTGATTGCCTGGTCCGTGACTGTCTTGGAGTTCCGAACGCTCTAAGCATTTCGGCCACCGAGCGGCCTCCGTATAGTATAGTAGATTATTTCTTCTTTAACGGTAGGTTCCCATGCTCTGAGGCCGCGTGGTCACAGCAGATGAATTAGTTAATGTTAGTTTTTCATGTTGTTATGCTCTTTGGAGTGGCGTACGTGGTAGGGTCCACCAGTTTCCTTCCACGAGAGATGCCGGTTGTTACTTTTTAGGTAATCATCTCTCTCTATTTTTACTCCAGGTCTTGGGACCAGCCACTGCCTTGGGCTGGCTTGTCCAACCTAGTGGCGAGTAGGCAATCGAGGGTGAGTTTCCTTGCCCAAGGGAAGCAACGCGCCGGCCTGTGACTCGCACCCTCGACTCAGATTGCGGTTTGCCAGTTGTGAGTCCGATGCTCTAACCATTTTTCGAGCGCACCTGTCGGCCTTGGCTGATCAGGGCTTCCATGATTTTTTCTTTGGCTAAATTTAAGAGCGGTGTGGTTGTGCCCACTTGCCTTCCGCCCGTTGTTTTCTATCGAGTCACCATCTCTATTTACCCGGCACTGATTGGGCGGGCTTGGCCACCCGGGCTAGTAGGCAATCGAGGTGAATTCCTTGCCTGGGAAACACGCGCCGGCCGGTGATCGAACCCTCGAACCGATTACCGTCGTGACATTCTTGATCCGACCTCTAACCTTGGCCCCCCGGGGCCCCCCTATATATATTATTTAATATTGTATATAAAAATATATTATTATATATTTTATATAATAAATGTAATAAAAATTATATTATATATAATATATATATATAATATTAATATTAAGTAATAATATAATTATTAATATAAAATTATATATATTATATAATTATATAATGCATTATATTTATATAATATGGGGCCGCGGTGCCGAATGGTTGAGCGTCGGACTCCAGACATCACGAGGAAATCTAGTTCGAGGGTTCGAGTCACCGGCCGCGCGTTTGCCCCCTTTGGGGCAAGGGAAACTTACCTCATTGCCTACCACCACGGGTGGCCAAGCCACCCAAGTCAGTGCCGGGTAAATAAGATGGGTGACTCGATAAGAGAAAAAAAAAAAAAAAACCGGGGGGAAGGCAATGGCAAACCCGCTCAAAATTGCCAAAAAAATCATGGAAGCCATATCGTCAAGGGCCGCGTTGGCCAAAATGGCTAGGCGTGGGACGTCACGACGGCAATCGAGTTCAAGGGTTCGAGTCCCCGGGGCCGGGCCGTTTTTCCCCTTGGCAAGGAACTTCACCTCGAATCCCTACCTGCCACGGGGGGGGGCCAACCAGCCCAATCGGCTGGCCCCAACCCGGATAAATAAGAGAATGATTCCAAAGGGGTACCACCGGCCTCCCGGGGAAAGGAACTGAGCCCCTCCCACTACCACCCCAAAGACCTCACACATGAAAACTACAATTGAGTATCATGCGTGACCAGGGCGGCTAAAACATGAACCTACCGTTAAAAGAAAATTATATATATAATATAAATATATATATATATATATATAAAATATTAATATAATATATTATATTAATATTCATATATACACCACAAATGTGTGTATATATATATATTATATTTATATATATATTATATAAATATATATTAATATTTATGTATATATATATATATATATATATATATTATATATATATATGTATATATATTAATATAATATGTATAATTTAAATATTATATACATTAAAATTCTATGCACACACACATATATTGTGTGGCATAGTTTTTTTTTGTACCGGCTCTCCTTTCATACCCGAAGTGACCGGGGTTTTCCAGCCCCTGGTCAGGGGGGTTGTTATATACAATAGCATGAAAACGCAAATTATTCCATATTTCAAAAATTCCCTCGGTACATATGTCTTAGGATTTAAATTGCAAAATAAATTTCCCCGAGTGCCACGGGGAGTGTGTGTAAACCCGCACCTTACTCTAATATAGTGTAGGAAAATGTCTATGGCATGGTTTTTTTATAACCTCCCCCGGTTTCAACCCGGAGTGACCTGGGTTCGGTTCGGGCAGCGGGGGGATTTTTTATCGATATCACTGTGGCTTGCTTATTCCTTTTCTTTCATTTTATATATATATCATATAATATAATATTTTTTTTATATATTATGTGTGTTTGTGTGTGTGTGTGTGGGGTGTGTGTTGTGGGGTTTGTGGGTGTGTGGGGTGTGCGTGTATGTATTGGGGGCATTCGTGTATACTTATATATACAAACATGCAAAATTATATATATATATATATATATATATATATAATAAATTATATTAATATATATACACACATATGAGTAATGTACCACATACACACACACACCACACACACACACACCACAACACCACACACACACACACACACACACACACACACACAATTATTGTATATATATATATATATACTTTTGATACTGTTGATCACATATCCTCGGGAAAACTGTACGATATAAGTTTCCAAAAACCATCATCCAATTAAAAAAAGCCTTGTATGCCCAACAACAAGCCTGAAAAGAACCATTTAGGGGTTAACAGAATGGTTCAAAGTAAAAACAAGGAGTACGACAGGGTTGCATTCTGTCTCCCCCCTCTTTAATATATTTCGAAACAATTATAGGTGCCTAGAGAATTTTGAAGGAACTGGGATGTTGGAGACAAAATATCAAATCTGAGGTACGCCGATGATTTTTTTGATTGCCAGCAGTATCACTGACACAACAACTACTAAAAAAGTTAGGGAACAAAAAAAAGGCGGTTTTTTTTCTTAATCCCAAAGAAAACTAAATCATAAGATTAAAAGATAACCGGCAATAAACAATAGAACATGTTCAATAAAGGGAATATTGTAAAAATGGAAAAGAGTTCACTTATTTTTGGGAGCTGTTTTAACTTACATAGATGATTCACCGAGATAAAAGAAGAATTACCATTCCCAAAAAGCGCCCCAATTGCTCAAAATCCCTTGGAAAGACCGAACATTCCCTTACGGACAAAGCTGGGGTTATTAAAAAGAAAAGCGTAGATCGAGTTTGTGGCGAAGGATGGTGGAGGGTTCCACGGCGCTAAAAACATGAGCATACCGTTATTGATGATATTATAATTATAATATATATTATATATATATATATATATATATATAATTATATAAATATATTGTATTAGTATTATTTTTATGTATGCGTGTGTGTGTTTTTTTTTATTTTAAAAAATTTATATAAAAACATATTTTTTTTTTTTTTGTGTTTTTTTTTTTTTAAAAAAATTTTTTTTTTTTTTTTTTTTATCGAAGGCCCTCGTAGTGGCCGGGGAAAGGTATCAGAGTCGTGCCCCATAAACAGCAGAACCATCCCAAAACACTTACCTAAGGAACTTTTTTATATGGGGGTTTGGTATCATTTTTTTTCTAGTATAAAACTTTTATAATCCTTTTTTTCCAAATTTTTAAAGCAACTAAAATTATCACTTATTACACGTACTTTACTTCGGATGTAAAGTTAGTAACCTTTATAATAGTTAAACTACTTCCGGTCCATTACCCTTGCGAAAATGTACTCCGTACTCTATATCACGAGTAAATAACTTTTCATTAGATAATTTTGTACAATTTATATTTTAAATTATATCTCTAAAACTTCTGTGTGTCCGTCTTTAAAAATTGGAAATAACTAACAATACAACCCTAACGCTTCAATGCCCAAATTCCCCCCAAAAGGGTTTGGGGCTCCAGTACTGAATGAAAAAATTTTTTCTCATGTTTTGGTCGTGGGATTTGGTGCATTATACCCGTGTGTAAGATTTCTATTAATGTTTTAAATTTTTATCAGATTGTTAAGCAAACCCAAATGTGTCATTTATAAAAAATTTAGTTGCGGTTTTTAAAAAAAAAATTTGGTGTTAGAAACTTACCTTTCATTTCCCATTAAACTTGTTGAATTTTTCGCTATGGCGGACTGACCCACATTAACCCGGAGGTTCTTGACACTAAGCGGGGGGGTAAAAGGCAACCGCTTTCCCCGCCTTCGTTGTCATTTGGCACACGCCACTGAAAAATCGTAGACCTAAGTATAAGTGTGAAAGATTTTTCAAAACCTCTGGTTTGTGAACTATAGTCGAGAGGAAATTTCATTTTTATTTTTATCTCGGGGAACTTGAAAAAAAACTTTCTATATGCATGTAGTTGTGTTGTCTGCACGCACGCACGCACACACACACACCACCAAAACACACACACACACACACACACACACACACACACACACACACACACACACACCCTTAATATATATATATTTTATATATAATATTATAATATTTAAAATATAAATATATGCGTATTGTATGTATGGTTTTTGTGTGTGTGGGCGTGTGTATGTATATAATTTAAAATATATATATATATTATTATATATAATATATATATATAATTAAAATATATATTAAAGTGTGTGTGTTGTTGTGTTGTGGTGTGTGTGGTGTGTGTGTGTGTTGTGGTGTGTGTGTGTATGTGTGTGTGGTTGGGGTTGTGTGTGTGTGTGTGTGTGTGTGTTTTCATTGTATATATCATACTGCATACATACATCATACATATATATATATATTATATATATATATATATATAATTTCTATATATATATATAAAATATATATTTA
>NW_023659240.1:12500-21780 GCF_015228065.2 Penaeus monodon
CATACATCATACATACATACATATGTTTATTTTATAATATATATATATAATAATATATATATATATATATATTATAATATTATATAATTAATATATGTAAAATTATCTGTGTGTGTGTGTGTTGGTTTACGCATATATATATATAATATATATATAATAATATATATATATAATATATTATATATAATATATTATATATATATTTTATATTATATATATATATATATAATAATATTAATATATATATATATAATATGTTATGTGTGTGTGTGTGGTGTGGTTTTGTGTGTTGTGTGTGTGTGTGTGTGTGTGTGTGCGTGTGTGGCGTGTGTGTGTGTGTGTGTGTGGTGGTTGATGCGTGTGTGTGTGTGTGTGTGTGGTGGTTGTGTTATGCTGTGTAGCGTGTGTGTGCGTGTGTGTGTGTGGGTGTGTGTGTGTGTATGCGTGGGGGTGTGATGCTTTGGGGGTATGTGTTTGTGTGGGTTGGGGTGTGTGTTGTTGTGTGGTGGTGTGTGTGTGTGGTGCGTTGTGTTGTGGTTATGCGTGTGTATGCGTGTGGGGCGTGTGTGTGTGTGTGTGTTGTGTGTGTGTTGTATGTGGTTGTGTGTGTGTTTGTGTGGTTGGGGGTGTGTTGGGGTGTGTGTGTTGTGTTGGGTTGGAGGGTTGTGGGTTGTGTGTTGGGGTTTGTTGTGTTGTGTGTGTGTGGTGTGTGTGTGTAAGGGTGTGTGTGTCCCTATAAATAAAATGTAATATATTAATTTTCATGCCACACATAATACAAAACCTATATATAATATATATATAATATTTTATATATATATATTTTTACATATTTTATATATATTTTAAAATATATATATATATATATTTTTATTTTAAATATATATATTTTAAATTTTATATAATTTTAAATTTGTATATTATTTTACATGTAATATATATATTTTTTAAAATTATTATTTATATTATATATTTTTATATATAGTTATATATATATACATATATGTTTTTGTGTATTTTACTTACATTATAAATATAATATATATATATTCCATATCCCTTCATATATATTTTATAAAATATATTAATAAATATATTATATATATATATATATAAAATAAAATGTATGTATTTTTTATTTTTTATATATTATATATATTATATATATATATTTTAATATATATATGTAAAATATATATATATATATATTTTTACATTTTAATTTAAAATTTTAATATAATATGTAAAATATGACTTTTTTTAAAACGGTGGGTTTTCTTTTTCGGGAGCCGCCGTGGTCCAGCATGATCTTCTTCATTTTTCCCTGTTGTGTGCTCTTGGAGTGAGTACGTGGTAGGGTCCCCTTTTCCTTTTTCCACGGAAGTGCCGGTGTTCCCTTTTTTCCCGGAAAATAACCCTCTCTTTTTTATCCGGGCTTGGGACACACGGGGATTTGGGGCCCTGGCTTGGCCACCCTTTTGGGCTGGGTGGGAAATCGAGGAAAGTTCCTTCCCCCAAGGGAAAAAACGCCCCGGGCCGGTGACTCAAAACCCTCGACTCAGATTATCGTCGTTACATCTTGGTCCGTGCTCAAACCATTCGGCCCCGGGGCCCTTTGGGCATATGGGCTTACTTTATTTTTTTTTGGGGGGGAAATTTAAGCGGTGGTTTGCCATTGCCTTTCCGCCCGGTTTTTTTTTTTTTTTTTTTTTTTTTTTTTTTTTTTTTTTTTTTTTTTTTTTTTTTTTTTTTTTTTTTAAGAGTCACCATCTCTATTTACCCGCACTGACTTGGGCCCTGTTTTGGGCCCCCACCCAGTGGCTGGGTTAGGCAATCGAGGTGAATTTTCCTTGCCCAACGGAAAAAACGGGGCCGGCCGGTGACTCAAACCCTCGAACTCAGATTACTGTCGGGACATCTTGAGTCCAAACGCTCTAACCATTGGGCCCCACCGCGTCCCCAAAAAAAAAAACAACGCGGCGGTGGGTGACTCGAACCCTCCAAACCCCTCAGATTCCCGGGCCCTTTGGACAGTCTTGAGTTCCCCAAACCTCAAACCATTTAAACCAAACCCAACCTTGACGTTCTGTGTTTCCCCTGTTTTTTTCTTGGAATTTTAGAGCGGTGGTTTGCCATTGCTTCCCCCCGGGTTTTTTTTATCGAGTCCCTTTCTCTTTTTTACCCGGCACTGATTTGGGGGCTGATTTGGTCCCCCAGTGGTTTAAAGCAGGCAATCGGGGTGAATTTCCCTTGCCAAAGGGGGAAACCGCGGCGGGTCGGTGACTCGAACCCTCTAATTAAATTCCCGTCGTGACAGCCCCTTGAGTCCGACGCTTTTAAACCATTCCCCCAACCGCGGCCCCATATGTTTATATGGTATATATTTTATATATATAATATAAAATATTAAAATTATATATAAAATTATATATATTATATATTATATATATGTATATATGTATATATATATATATATATATATATAAAATATAAAATTTATATACATTTTATCTTTTTTTAAGGCCCTACCTATCTACTATCTTTTTAAACCCTCTTTATCTATTATCTATCAAATCTTTCTTTTCTATCAAATCTATCTATCTACCCATCTATCTATCTATCTATCTATCTATCTACTATCTATCTTCTATCTATCTATCTATCTATATGTATATGAAATATATATAATTATATATATATATTTAATTATAATTATATAATGTATATGTTATTATTTATATATAATATATAAAAATATATATATAAAATATTATATATTATTATATATAATATAAATTATATTTTATATATAATATATATATATAGAAAATATTATCTATTTATCTTACTAATGTATATCTATATCTCTCTGTTTATCTAAAAAATTTACATATGTATATGCATATATAATACTTTTATATTATATTTTATATATATATATAAAATTATATATATATTATATATTTTTAATATAAAATATATATTTGTAATTTATTTATAAATGTAAAAATTTTATTCCCATATATAGAAAACCCAGAGAGAATAGATATACTATATGTTAGAAAAAATAGATAATATTTTCTAATAAAATATATATTTTAATAATTATATATATATATATTATTTTTAAAAATATACATATACATATATATGTATTATATTTTATATTATATAAATATATATATATATATAAAATATTATATATATATATATATATTTATAATATATTATATAAAATATTTTAAAATATATTTTATATATAAAAATATAATTAATATAATATTATTATATATATATATATATAATTATTTTATAAAAAAGGCACGTATAAACAACAAAACTAAAAAATTTACAGCAATATGACAACAAAAAAAGCAAAAAAAAAAATAGAAAAGGACAAGTTTTGGGAACCAGTAAATTGGGGACTAGTGCTTTTAGAAGAGCTGTAGAAAAGGGGGGGGAGTCGGTCCATTGACTAGTGCTCTTTTGTTTGAGTCGGACTGGTGGGTATTGTACCCCCGATGTAGCGGTCAGCGCGGGCCCTGAGGGGCACTATTTTGGGTTGGGGGGCCTGGGGGGCCCGGGAAGTGGGGGCGCTTTGGGGGGGCACCCAGATCGGGGTTTGGCGTGGATGGCAAACAGCTTCAGCCCCCAAATTGATGAGTGGGGCTGGTGTATTGAGGGGCGAGGGAGTTGGGCCCTGGTTTTGGAAGGGCGCAGTCGTAGCTGGGTAACAGGACCGAAAAAGTTCTTGGTTCCCTTTTCTGCACCCTATCGGGGCTGTACAGCAGGGGGGGCGGTAAAGGGGGGGGTTTCCAAAGGGGGGGAGGAGTAGGCCCAATTTGGCAAATGAATCCCTGAAAGATTTTTTTTGAATTTCCGGGAAAGGGGGAAAACCAGGGGGACTTGAAGCGAACAAATGTGAAGTTTGTACGAGGCGGGCCCTTACGATGTCTCTAACGTGCGACGCCCAGGAGAGCTTTTCGTAAACCCGGGTGACGCCGGAAGCTTGGGCCCGACTACCCCAGCGGATGGTTGTCCAGCGTGGGGAAGGGTGGGGGGGCGGGTTTGGGGTTGGAGAAGTCGAATTTGCATAAACGAGCGACTTCCCCCCGGTTTGACAAAAACTTGGTTTGGGGTGTCCCCCCGAAGATTTTGGGTTCCGAGGGTGAAAAGGCCCTATTTGTAAATTTAAAGGTTAAAAACGGGGGGGGGGTTTGAGCATGGTAGGCTGGAGAAAGGGAGATAATAGAAAATGGTAATAAACTAACACACTCTGAGGGTAATTTTAGCTCATTTGGGGGTTTCCACTTTGGGACTGACTTTACAGGTGATTTTGAAGGTATATATCGTTATTTTTCCTTGGTTTAAATTTTATATTTCCTCATGCTGCGGCTTAGGTAGTTATAATAAAGAAGAAATTTTTGAACAAAAAACACAGGGGATTAATATCTTTTTATTCTATCAAGGCATTGAAAAATCGAAACGCTTTCGACAAATTATGAAAAAAAAGAAAAAAACATACAACTTGATACCAACCCCACAAATTTCTAATAAATTTTAAAACCAAAGCCAATATATAAAATATTTATTATATATAATTAATTAAAATATTATATATTTTTATATATATATATATTTTTTTTTTTTTTTTTTTTTTTTTTTTTTTTTTTTTTTTTCCCCTCTCAATGCCCTGTCCCACAGGGACGTTGCGATCATGGATTTTTCCCTATTTTCTTGGCAATTTAGGGCAGTGGGGTTTTTTTTGCCTTCCGCCCGGTTTTTTTTTCGAGTCAAACCCTCCTATTTTTTCCCTTTCGGGGCCGGGACTGACTTGGGCGGGCTTGCCCCCCAGGGCTAGGTAAGGGAAAACGAGGTGAATTTTTCCCTTCCCAAGGGAAAAAACGCGCCGGCTGGTGATCGAAACCCCCGAACTCTGATTGCAGTCGTGACAGTCTTGAGTCCCATGCTCTAATCATCACCCCCGCGGCCTCATACTTATACATACATAAGCTAAAAAACAAAAATATATTTGTCTCTACTGACAAAAATTGGGTCCAACTACGAACACATTTGGGTATGGCTACGCCAGTCGTCATGCAAGCAATAAAATGGAGAGAAAAGGGGAGATAAGTCCCGATATGTGAAGCTTAAACCTCTCCCAAAGGGTATCCCATGAGGGGAGCCCAACCTGTGCGACTAATGTTTTGACTTTTTTTCACGGGGGGGGGTCCGCTGGGGTTGACTCGGCCGGGAAACCCAGTCCTTACCCACCGTGGTGCCCCGCCACGGGATTTCCTCCCGGGGACAGTTTGCAATTTCTTGCACCTGGGCGCAAAAAATTTCAAACCGCCGACCCCTCGGATGAGAGGGGGTTTTCCCTGGGGGCCGACCCTTACCATTTACTGCCCCCAGGCTGAGAGAAAATCTTCGCCATTTTTCATTCCAAACCACAACTGACCCCATGATTAGCACGAACCCCCCACTTTTAATCCCAAAATTTCATTTATGTTTTTTGAACGGGCGGGTTTTAAATAGCTCAGTTTTATTCGTTTGGTTTTGCAAAGTTCTGTCTTCGTCTGGGCCTTTATATATTTGGCCCCCCCTTACTTGGGGGTGAGGTTTTCCAGCAGGTTTCTCCTTTCCCCCCATGGTTTAACATGGGGGGCCTATTCTCTTTTCCACCCGGCAGCTGTTGGGGGGGCAGTTTCCCTTTTCTAAAATTTTGTGTGCTCCAATTTTTTTAAGTAATGTAAACTGGGGATTCGGCTCACCAAGTGCATGCAACACCTTTCTTCATGGGCAATTGTCTGTATGACTGCCATGCACAATGGTAAACTTGTTGATTTTTGAAGAATAAATTCGGTTCCCCCCTACTAAATTTCTTTTGAGAGTGCCGTGGGCCCCATAGCCTCTGGGGTCTGAGTACCATCTGGCTTTAAAGAGTTGATTGATTATTTTTAAAAATTTTCTGTCGCATCAACGCTAAGGTCATTTTGCAAAAGAATACCTTGTTTAAAAAGAAATATTTAAAAAGTTTAAAACTTCCCAAAAACTATCCAAAAAAATCTTACAAAAAAAAAATTAAAAAATCAAAGCAAAAAATATGCTCTAATGTATAAAAATTTTGGGATAAACATTAAAGCATAATTAAAATTTTTTTTGAAAAATTAGTCTCCCTAAAGGGAAAATAATCACTGCTCACTGCGCAAAGCTCACACCATTTTAGGGTTTTAAACCATCTATATTATTTCAAACTGATCCTTAGTACTTAGAAAAGTTTCTGACGAAACTCTCTCTGACTTCTGCTTTGGATCTCTCCCCTTTCCCCCCAAATTTCCCACCAAATCCCGCTCAAATTTTTATCCAAGGGGGAATTGGGGGAAAATTTAAAAAGCTAGAACCCTTAAATGAGATTTTTAATTTTTAAAATCTTCCACAAGATTCCCCCATTCTCCTACCATAGGATTTTGGGTATCTTCAAGAGGGTTGAAAAACCCTTTTGGATGTTGGGGTTTTCCCAAATCCTTTTTTAGTTTTTGTGTATAAATCAGGGTTTTATGTAGTCCCAGTGGGAATTAAAGAAAGGGGGTTCTCCATTCTCCATACAGGGCTCCACAGGTGAAGACCTGAAAGCCCAAGGACAAATTTTGGAGCTTCATTTTGAACCGAGGGCCAAAAATCCAGAGAACCCTGGGGTTGGGGAGATGAAAGAGCCCCCCATCCATAACAAGCTTTCTGCAATAAGCGCTCAGTAAAACTGCAGGAAACGTTGTCCCGTCTGTACCCCCCCAAAAAAGATGTTAAATATCTGCAAAAAGTAAACGCATTTTAAAACCTTCACTTTTTCTGTTTGATGTGAAAGGGCCCCATGGGAATTTGATCAAAAAATTTGAAACCCCCCTACTTTACCCCTTGGACAAAATTCAGTGGTTTTCTCCTAAATAAGGGAAAGGGTGGGGGAAATTTCCTCATTTGGGGGAAAAGTATTTTAAACCATGGTCTTGCTTGGGAAAATTTAAAACCATGATTGTTTTTCCCACCTTTTACAACCTGCTTTTTGCTGCCTGCATGTTTTCCTTTTTTACATCCTGTAAAACTTCTTCCCAGCAATACATTTTAAAATCATCCACATACAGATTTAAAATAGACAAAACTTGGAACAACCTTTAAGATGTCATTTTTAGCAATGGCAAAAAGGGTTTACCTTAAGACACTCCCTTTTTTTGGGGGGGGGGACCCCTTCCAGCTGATATTCCAATTAAGAAACTTTTTCCCCCCCCCAAAATTTTAGACTTCCTGTTAGCAAAGGGAAACTTTGTAGAAGGTAGTAAACTCCCCCTTTAACCCAAAGTCATACAGCTTTATGAGTATGCCCCTGGGTTCCCAAATAGTATCGTAAACCCCTTTTTAAGGTCAAAAGAACTGCTAAAGTTTGACGTCGCTGGGGGGAAAGGGAAATTTTGTATGCAGTTTTTTTCCTCCCTTTCAAGGCATCTGGGGGTCTTTCAAACTTCTAAAAGCATACTGATTGGGGTCAGTCCCTTTTTTTCCCTTTTTTAGCAGCCATGTCAAACCCGAAATTTACCATTTTTTCCATCATCTTGGGAGATGAGCTGGGGAGAGAAATTGGGCCTGTAATTTCCTGGTTTTTGGGAAACATCCTTGCCAGGTTTAGGGACAGGGAAGATTATAGCCCCCTTTCCATTTTGGAAAGGCACTGTACCCTCTATAGAGGGTTTAAAAGGAACTTCTGGGAGCTCTCTGGGGAGATATCATTTGGGATGGAATATTTGGGCCCCTTCCTGGGAGAGCTGCAAAACAGAGTCCATCTCCCCTTTCGGGGGGAAAAAGGGGGGGGGGAAGGGGGTTGGGATGGAGGTTCTGCTGAAATCCTACTTTAAGAAAAAACTCATGGTTGTCCCTTCCTGTTGGCCCGGGGGGAAAGTAGAGAATTTGGGGGCGTCAGAAAGGGTCCATAGGAGATCTCCCGGGCCCTGGATTTAGCTACCTCATTAGCAAAAACCCTTTTTTGTCCGTGATGATTAAAGGGCCCCCCCATCTTTAAAACAGGGGGGAACATTGATGTGGGGCTTTTCCAGCAATCTTACGCACCTTTTCCCATACCCATCTTTTGGGGGTCCCCAAATTAAACAAGGAGACATAAAGTCTCCTGACTTCCACTTTTGGGCCCCCCTTAGCACTCCCTGGCCTTGGATCAGGTTTTTTTTTTAAAGGATCAAGGGTTTCATCGCTGGGGATCGTTTTTCAAAAGCCTTAAGCAGCTTTTCTTGGGGCCTGACAGCTTGTTACATTCATCAGAAAAACCCTGGTACGGAGGTCGACATTAAAGCCCTACTACCCTTTTTTGGGAAAAAGGATGCTCCTGACCCAAAGGGGAATTCGTGAGTAAAAATGATTAACCATCTTTAAAACACTAAAATCTTCCCCAATTCTTGTAAACTGCAGCTGATCTAAAAGGGTTTTGTCCGGGATGTTCAAAATCGCCATCTTTTGGCTGGGGAAAACCATTCACCTCCTCCAAAATAAATTTGGGAAAATGGTTTTTAAAATCTCTCTCTTCCCCCTCACTCTCTCGGGTTTTTTCTGGTAAACCCCTTTGCTTTAAAAGGGGATGTGTAACAAACTGTCCCCACCCTGTTTAAATTTTCCAAAAAATTGTATGTGCTGTGCCTGTCCCGTCATGAAAAATATTTCCATTTATTTTTTTTAGTTATATTTATTTTACTGGCTTTAAAAACAAATTTCCCTAACTGTGCAGAAAACCCAGGGGACCCTTCGTCTCCCGAGAATGTGGGTTCCCTCCTCGGGATGGATGGAGATGTCACCTATATATCATCTTTATACTCATTCTTCACTTTCCCCCTCAGGGCATCTTTCCCTGACAAATACATACTTTTTTTTGAAATTGGACAGATTTTTCTTTCTCAGGGACTCCCTTTCTGATAAAGGGGGTGGATTAAAAATTTTATGATTGTATGAGTACCGGGGGGTAACATCTGGGGTGCGTCCACTTCTGCTTCTTCCTTATCCCCCTTTTAGGAAAACAGTATTTCCCTTTTTTTTTGTTTCTTCCCTCACCTAGAAAGGGTTTTTTACATTTAGGTAAAGTTTAAAAAAGTGAAAATTCCACACAAAAATTAATTTGTCATTTGGAAAAAAAACCCATTTCTCCTAAACATTTTGCTATACTTTTTTTTGAAATCCTCTTTAATCTTTTTTGACTTTTTTTTTTCTTCAAACCCCGCCATGGGTTCAC
>NW_023659241.1:0-21780 GCF_015228065.2 Penaeus monodon
CCTCCATCACGCAACGTCCTACACATCAAGATCGCGTCAACTTTGGCTGTTCACCATAGCAGAGCACACAATGAATTTTTAACTGATCATTATTCATTGTTTTAACATTAGGGTTTAGTTCATTTCCTTCTTTAGTCTCGTTTTTATTTCAGTGGTCGCTTCTAACATCAGGGATAGCATGAGAGTGTATTTTGTAAATGAAGGTTAGAGAGAGAGAGAGAGAGGGGGGGGGGGTAAAAGAGAACAGGGAAGACAATTAAATATAAAATAGAAGTTGAAAAAGAAGAGCAGTTTGAAGGGAATCATGATCGACGGCTGCCCTGAGTGATCCGATTATCCACTTCGTATCCACACAGAATCCACTCAAGAAACCCTGTCACTTCTCATGGAACAAATCCACTTCACACCAACGCAAACCCTCCATCATAGAGAGCAATAATCCTATTATTTCCCAAGGCACTCATTCTCATGCACAGTTTCGCCCCACCGCTTGATTTTGACAAGTCGGTTTCAAGTGTCGCCGCTTCGTTATGGAACTGACTCATTTGCAAATTGATGACTACTTCATCGCAAGGATACAAAGTGTCGAGAGGAGTATCGTATTCATCTTTATCTGTTTAATCCTCTTAGATTAAGATGGCTGTTAGTTCGTTCGGGAATGACTTTGTAAACGGTGTGGTTTGCATTTGCCTGAGACGTGTATTTGCAAATTTATTTTCAAATTTGAGTAATGTGTTGAAGAAAACCTGGTTTCATTTAGTTATTTTCAGAAATACATTGGAGACTAATGTCTAGTTTCAATCAGATATACAAACGGGCAATTAAACAATTCCTTAAGAATAGCATAGTTTTCCTCTATATTTTTCGTTTTCTTAGGAGTACATCCACAGAAAATGTAAATTAAATAGGATAAACTAAACCATTTAAGTACAATTTGTTAATCATTTATATACATGCATGCATGACAGCTTATATTATTTGCGATAAGTATTGTTACTGAGACTGCAATGAACATACTGTCAATAATACTAATAAAAGCATCGATAACAAACAATACTACGAAAAAAAAAATGAACGAAAATTTAGGGTCGGGGAAATGAGGTGAGGTTATGTTGACTATTTATTGCTAGTTTCCCCTCGAAGTCTCGACGAAGAGGGGGGCGGGATGCAAAAGAGAGGGCAGTGCCATAAGGGTCGTGGCTGCAGCTTCCGTGAGGAGGAGAGAAAGTATCCTCCCTCTCCCCCCCCCCCCCCTGGACGTCTGTGGAAAGCAGCATACGGCAACTCATCGTAGATCCTCTCTCTCTTTCTCTCCCCCTCTCTGTCTCTGTCTCTCTCTCTCTCCCCCCCCCCCCCTCTCTCTCTCTCTCTTTCACACACTCTCTCTCTCTTTCACACTCTCTCTCTCTAGCCTCCGGGCTAGTGCAGTGGTAACGAGTCGGCCTCTCATCCGAGGGGTCGGCGGTTCGCGCCCCGCCCAGGTGCGAGAAGTTGCAATTGTTGCCCGGAGGTGACTGCTGTGGCTGGGCACCACGGCGGGCAAGGACTAGGTTCAGCCGAGGCAGCACCAGCTGACACACGTGAGCGAGTCGGCATTAGTCGGCACAGGCCGGGCTCCCCTCATGGCATAGCCCGGGCGAAGCTAAGCTTCGCATATCGGACTTATCTTATCTTATCTCTCTCTCTCTCTCTTTGTATTTCCGTTTTCTTCGTTTAGACTTTACTTGAAACCATTTTAACTTAACGTTTCCCTATGACTTTTGTGGCTATAAGGAAAATAGTCGCTGGCTACCCGGAAAACAAATGACAGTCGGTGACTAAATAATAAATTCGGAATAAATTTGGTAATAAATTCGGAAGACTGCATTTTTATTTATTTATTCATCTACTTTCTCGGCTTAAACAAGGGGTTATCCTTTTGGCCGTTCTTGACGTGGGCGATGGAGGTGGGGGGGCTTAGGAGGCGAAGACTGATGTAGCGGGTCAGCCCTGCCTTGGTCCTCAGCCTCGCCTGCGTCGTCATTTCTTCTCTCCCTTTCCCTCTCCTTCTCTTCTTCATCTCCTTCTTCTGTCCCGTTATCCTAATCGTTGACTCATTTTTACCCTTTTCGCCACAATACCTGACCATAGTGCTATATGACCTTTGATGTCTAGCACATTTATTTGTTTTGACCATTAACCATTACATAATAAAGGCGAAATCAATAAGAGTATCATATGTGACTTCCTTGTTTCCTTTACT
The DNA here is from genome assembly GCF_015228065.2 of Penaeus monodon. Classification (NCBI taxonomy): domain Eukaryota; kingdom Metazoa; phylum Arthropoda; class Malacostraca; order Decapoda; family Penaeidae; genus Penaeus; species Penaeus monodon. The sequence continues at coordinate 2,243 of NW_023659241.1, forward strand.
GTCAAATACAACGCAAATAACGTTTTATTTTCACTAGAATAAACAATGAGAGCAACATATGGCCAAAGCTACATGATGTTCAATGAAAATACGCTATAAAAAAATGAAAATGAGTAATAGTCTTTGTTTTAATGGATCAGATAAGCAAATGAAATATAACTGCACTCTTTGTATTTTGTCCTGAATTAAATATGCGAATACACGAATGAAATAACAGTGGAACCTGACACGCACAGAGCGTCCTGTGGTGTTGTGGTTTATTTACGTGTATAAGGAGTCATGTGATTAAAATGGCAATTCATTCACTGATTTCCAAACTACTGTGCAACATCATTATTGTTAAAATTCTCTTTGATATTATGATGGTGACTATTATGATAATAATAATGGTAAATGATAATACAATCATAATAACGATAATAATAAAGATAGCAATAATAATAATGACAATGATAACAATGGCAATAACAGTGGTAATAATAATTATAAAGATAACAATGATATATTCCTATTGTGCTTATTCATTAATACACTGGGAATCTCTTGAACCAAATTTGATGCAAACTGGTTCTCGAAAAACGACATCTTATCATCCTTAAACTTATTCTTTCTATCAACATAGCTATGACAAAAAATGGACAGAAAACTCGGCCTCCTCAGCTCCCGCAGCGACGCCGTTGAACCATTTCCGCTTCGGCTGCGATGCGCGAGGTCGGCGGGAGGCGCTCCTGTTGGTTAAGAAATTATGCTTACATCCAGTGGCTCGCCCAGTTGTAAGAATAACTTATATTTTACTGAATAAACTTACAGGATGAAAATTCTTTTCCATATTAGCCAGCACCAGCTGACACACGTGAGCGAGTCGGCATTAGTCCACACAGGCCGGGCTCCCCTCATGGCATAGCCCGGGCGAGGCTTAGCTTCGCATATCGGACTTATCCTTATCTGCCCGGGTCCCTACCACTGCACAAGCAAGCCACTTCAACCTCCGTATACGCTACGCCACCAAGAACCAAGAAACTTCCGTTAATAAATACACGCAAGCAGACCGTGCGTTTTACAAGTACTTGACATACAGACTTCGTCGTTGCAATACTGCCACGAGGCATTGATTCTAATGAAACATAAAATGGATGTTTTAAAACATAATCCATGTGTAAATGACACGGAGGAAAAACAGATGCTCCCTTAAATATATGAGAAAAATTGCTAGGTGGGCATAGCATCATTGTAGAACTACAGGTGATGGCTACTTTGACGTCATGATAATTGATCTTGCTTTAGCCAATGATGTGGAAGCAACCACAGAGAAGTAGACGACAATTAATGTATGATTTTTATTATTCTATTGATTCGTTTATCTGTTTATTTCTGAATAGTATGAATCATTTCTTAATTTTTCGTATAAAATGGGTAGTATTCCTTTAAACCTCCTTATGCGACCAGGGCTTATAGTTAAAAAATATCAAAATTAAATAATCAGTATCAATACTGATATTGATATGGATTACTTCACGATTTAGAAATATATCTTCTTTGCAACATGTGTCACAAGAGTTGATGAGAAATAAAAAATATATTCACACTATCGCCTCCTGCCGACCACTATTCCTGACAAAGGCATCAGCTGCAAGTGAACTTCCCTATACTTGATCTTTAAATCTCTAGGGAACTTTCTTGATCCACATTCGTGAAACCCGGGCTGTAGCTTTCTCCCATCATGAAAGTAAAACAGCATAAGATTGCAACACGTTCGTATGCAAACTGCAGTTGATGATTATTACGGATTGTAGGGTAGCTATGACTCAGAATGAGCAATGGCACAGGTTCAGATCCTGGTCAGAGAGGGAGGATCATTTATAAGTATCAATATCATTGTATCACTGCAGTATTCCATCTTAAATAAATACCTTTTATGTAGGATCTGAGTTTCTGAATCAATCCTTTCTAGTTTAGTACTGCTCAGTCTGGATCTTACTTGGAATTCAAGTATATATGTGTTTACGTGTATATGTATGTATGTGTATGTGTGCGTTTGCATGTGCATGTGTGTATTTGTGTCTGTGTGTGTATGAACTAATAAAAACAAAAATGCACGGCTTACCTTACACACTGCAACCAATATTTTCAGAAGTAGAAACCGCCCAGCATGACATTACATAACTGAGCAGACGCTACAGCAGCCGGCCTCGCTGCTCTGGCTCCCTCCTTCGCGTCCCTCCTCCTCTCCCTCGACCTCCATCCACACCACAGCGTCGCCGGTAAGGCCATAGTCCTTGAGCCTCCGGTCGTCCTGCATCTCGGCGCCTCCTGCAATGAACTGCACCTTGCTCGCGCTCACGCCCGCGTCCCTCGCCGCCTCCTCCTTGACCTGGCGCACGGAGCCCTCCTCGGGGACGACCATCTTCGTAACATTTCCCGAGTTTCTAGCCACAGTGAGGAGGGATCCACGGGCGGCACGGCGTACTGAACGAGGCTGGAAAACCCGCTCAGAAATCCCCATTGAAACGATCTTCCGCTTAAGGTGTTTGATCTTGGTCCAAGCGTGGACCTCGACGGCGTGCCGAGAACCAAAGGCGCCGACGTAGCTGATAATGAAAAGAGATGCTGATGGAAGGAAAAGAGATGCTGATGGCGTAATGCCCAAGGCAATATTCCAGTCGGTACTTAGTATCAACGGACTTCTAGACTAGAAGTAACTTTTTTTATGATGAAAATAAGTACCAGCAAAGAAATCGCCGATGATATTATCGAATGATCACACTCGCAGCGGAACATCATTAACATTCCTTATATGGCGGTATTGTTTAAAGCTAAAGAATTGCTTCATGTTTATCGATATTTACCTTAACTTCACAAAAACAAACTCAAAGATGAAGTTAAATTATCCAATGTGGAAATTACAGACATCAGTGCATTACACTCATGAAATAGATTACAAAGAATAATAATCATAATGATAACAACGATGACGATATCATAACAACTACAATAATAATAACAATAATAATAATCCTAATAATAGTAATAGCAGTTATAATAGCAATAATGATGATAATACCAATAGCAAAAACAAAGCAACCAAACAAACACACAAATAAATTGATGGTTAACCAAGTGGCGTAATTGGTCAAACGTCCAAAGACAGAAATATTTACACTGCATTCATACAAATAAGATGATTCTACTGTATTGGTCCCACTTTGCTCTCTATTGTCAAAGCCACTATTTCCCTTTCTACTGCGAAATCCACTCGGGCTTTATCTAGAGGGGGCACAATTAATTAACGTCAAGTGTGAGCTCTCCTGTATCACTACCTGAGTCAACTCTTGATGAACCCACACTACAAAATATAATAATCATAAGAGGGGTTACTGATGATCTAATTTCAGTCTTAGAGGTAACTGAGAGAAGGGTATATCAAACAATTGTTAATCTTACATTTCTTGATATATTGAATTATAAATCATTAAACTTGTACAACTAAAAAAACTTAAATTTACACAGAGGTCCACTTCTCCACTAATGTGTGTATTCCTTCTTTTATGTCTTCCTTCCTGAATCCTTTGTCTGTACAGACTTTCCTCAAATTCCTTCATTTCTTTCCTGTATCAGTTCAGAGGATTCCTAAGGATGGCACCTGCTTTACAATCTGGTGGATCTCTCCAAGGACTTCTCAGGAGCAAACACCACAAAACCGAACAAAAACACAAAAACACAAAACCCTTCCTAAAAAAAAAGAGAAACAATGGTTCTATTTTAGGAATGATAAAACAAAAAAAGGTTCAATATAACTAATTTCCTGTAGGAAAAACTATTTTTTTTTTTTTTTTTTTTTTTTTTTGTTGGATTTCTTGGCTATCAACCAGCGGCATGTGGCCAAGGTTATTAAGCCAATGGATCCTATTTATTCTGTCAATCTAGATAAGGTCATAAAGTTTTGTCTCCCTTAAAAAAGTTATTACTTTATTTATTATTTTTTCATCATTTGACAATAGATTTGTTGTTGAAAAATCTATGTTTTTTATTCTAAAATAATTTTTTATTTGATGTCTATTAATATTGTAATTGGGGCATATTGTGAGGATATGGTCTATGGTTTGGGTGCTATTGCAAGTTGGGCATTGTGGGGAAATCTTTTTTCAATATAGGGAGTGAGGTGGGTAAGTCTTGTGCTGTTGACCCTAAGGCGGGCCAACACCACCTCCTCCCTTCTCTCCTTCCTGTGGGCTGTGTCCCACAGTTCTATGTTTTGTTTTATTTTGTGTGTGAGTTGGAGGTTGGTCCACTCACTTTGCCACAGGAGATGTATTTTTGCTTTTATAAGAGACACAAACACCTGAGATCTGTACGGACTATGCTAAGGTCCAGATCGCCAGTTGACCCGGCTAATTTGTCAGCCTGCTCATTGCCATGGATACCAGAGTGGCCTGGTACCCATATTAGCTTGATTGATTTGTTGGCACCATGTAGCTTACGAATGATATTACCCAGAAGTTCATTTTTGGTGGTTTCTAATGATTTAATGGCTTTAAGTGAACTTAAGGAATCTGAAAAAATAACTATTCTATCGTGGGTCGTCGATAGTGCAAAATCAATGGCTTTATCAATGGCAAAAAGTTCAGCAAGAAAGATCGATGTATGATTTGGCAGTCTGAACTTTAGTTCACATTCAGTCGACCATACACCCGCACCCACACACTCTTCTGTCTTGGAGCCGTCGGTATATAAATGAAAAAAAGGGAGATGTTTAACAAGGATCTCTCTGAACCTCTGGCGTACCTCCACCTCCGGCGCCATGGCCTTAGCTGATGGAAGCCAGGCTTCCATGATAGAAAAATTGGGGTTCCCATGGCGCTATGTTTGATTGAACCAGGGTATCGATGGTAGAGAGATCTATACCGACTTTCTCGACGAGGTCGTGGAGTCTCGTGGCAAAGGGCCTAATGCCACTATTGCCATTAGGGTGGCTCGGGTCTCGAGCCACCTTTGCGGCATAGCTCAAGGCTAACTGGCCGCGTCTGAGTCGGAGGGGAGGTACTCCTGACTCCACCTCAAGACGCTCGATCCGAGTGCACTTCAGGGCTCCAAGACACACACGCAAACAGGCATTCTGCACAGCATCCAAACCTTTCAAACTTGTTCTCGATGCCGAACCATACACGATTGACCCATAATCTACTTTAGACCTAATCAGGGCTTTATATACCATTAGCAAAGACTGTCTATCAGCTCCCCATTTGTTACCAGAAATGCACTTTAATAAATTCAGTGCTTTTGACATTTATTCTTTAACTGACCAATGTGGCCTTTCCAATTGAGTCTACTATCAAAAAGTAGCCCAAGAAACTTTGCAGAATTTGAATAGGTATTGGGTGGTTGTCTAGAGTTAGCCTGATGTTCGGCTTTCTCCTACGTGAAAAAATTACCCCAATACTCTTTCGAATGGAAAACTTAAAACCCCACTGGAGGCCCCAGTTATGAATCATATCCAGTGCCAATTGAATACGATTTGCTGAGAACTCTGCATTATTGCTGGAATGCCATAATGCACAATCATCAGCGTACAGTGAGTATTTAAGATTCCGAGGAGGAGCTGGTAAGATGTCATTGATCATACATAGAAATAATGTGGTGACAAGACACTTCCTTGTGGGACCCCGTTTGCCTGGACAAAAATGTCCGAAAAAGTGATATTGTCAGAAAATAATTTGACAGCAAACGTTCTGTCTGAAATGAAATTTTGAATAAAACAAGGCAAGTTTCCACGTAATCCAAAAGCATAAAGTTTTCTGAGTAGGCCATATCGCCATGTCATGTCGTAGGCTTTTTCTATATCTAAAAATACTGAAATCAAAATTTTTTGGCAATGGCCTCTTGAATATGACTGTCCAGCTTTACTAGCTGATCGAGAGTTTGGCGTCCCTTGCAGAAGCCGCACTGCTCGTCAACTAGTAAATTACTGGAATTTAAAAAATGCAATAGCCTACTGTTAACAATTCGTTCCATGACCTTGCATAAGCAACTTGTCAACGCAATTGGGCGGTAGGAGATGGCAAGTCTGGGATTACCCCCTCCTTTCAATATGGGAATGATGTGGGCAAAGTGCCATGAGTTTGGAAAAGTGTGGCTTTTCCAAATTTCATTGTACACTTCTAGCAACTTAATCATGTCATCATGATTAAGATGCTTCATCATCTCATATCGAATCTCATCGGGGCCTGGGGATGTTCCTCTACAGGCTTCTAGGGCTCGGACAAGCTCATCCATTGTTAGATCTTTATTGTAATCAAAGTCATCTCCTGTGGCAAAGTGAATTGGTTGCAGCTCAGCCTCTTCCTTGATGGTCAGGAAGGTGGGATGGTAATTAGCTGAGCTGCTTGTATGAGAGAACTGCCTGGCGAGTGCATTAGCAATGTCTCTAGGTGAATCAAAATTGTTACCCTCGTGAGTGATTTTTTCTTGTTGATTTTATTGATAGTGGACCAAACCTCTGATATTTTTGTATTGCTGTTATTGTAGAGACAAAGCTCCGCCAGGAGTCTCTTTTTGCTTGTCTTATTACTCTACGAGCCCTAGCTCTTGCTAGTTTGTAATTGCAAAAGTTCTCATTAGTGATGTTATTTTTGAAAAGCCTGTAGGCCTTTTTGCGTCAGCACAGCGCCCTGCGGCAATCTGGTGTCCACCATGGAACGCTATGCTTAACGCTATCTGTCGAAGTTTTAGGAATGGATAGCAATGCTGCTTGTATAATCGAATTCTGAATATTGTTTACTTTATCATCAATGGTTTCTCCAACAAGTTCGAGCTTGACGCTCCTTGTGAAGGCGACCCAGTCTGCTCGTTTTACGTTAAATTTAGGCGCTGAAGGCGTTCTCACTGTGTCGCATGAATATTTAATCAAAATAGGAAGATGATCGCTTCCCAACGAGTCGTCAATGGTGTGCCACAGGCACTTGGCTGCTATTGATGAAGAGACCAGTGATAAGTCAATAAAGCTCAAATTACCGGTATTATCGTCCACCCGCGTCGGACTACCATCATTCAGAAGGACTAGATCAGACTCATTAAGCAACTTAACTACTTGCTCACCTCTACCATCCACCGCAGGGAACCCCATAAACGTATGATGAGCATTAAAATCAGCTAAAATTACTTTATTTTGTGGCAGACGTTCCTGAAGAGCAAAGAGCTCATCATAGGCTATCGCTGCATCAGGTGGACAATAAAGTGAACATATAGCCAGATACGTGCCATTAATTTTTACTTTGCATGCGACAAACTCCAAAGTAGAATCAATAGTCACTTCTGTAAAAGGTAGGCTTTGGTGGATGTACATGGCGACTCCGCCTCCACCCCTACCCTCACGATCCTTCCGACATAAATGGTAGTTCCTCAGCGAAACGACCTCGTCAGAGACGAGGTGTGTTAAGTGCGTTTCTTGGAGAACTATAATATCGGGAGCATAGGACGAGGCTAATAATTTAAGGTCATTTACTTTAGATCTAAGACTTCGACAGTTCCATTGTATAATGGTCGACGCGAAGATTACGTTTTATGGGGTTTGGAAGTGCCTTGTCCACCAGTTTTTTTCTTCTTTTTTTGGGAGGGAGACGCCTCCACTCCCTCGCTTCCGGGGACCTCTCTCGGGATGGTTTGGAGACAGAAGCCTCCATGTCCTGCACCTCCTGGTGAGGGAGACGACTGACAGATTGCGATCTGCTTCTCTCACGAGAAACCGATCGCGAGCCAGACGAAGTCCTCACAGGAGTAGCCCGGACGGGAAGGTGCGCTCCGGACTGTGATTCAGTATCATCCTCCTTATGATGTTTAGACTGGGTTGATGCAGTCATTTGATCAACCAATTTGGTCAGGTGATATACTTTAATATTTAATTCTTTAACGGTCTGTTTAAGTTCAGCAATTTCTTATCCTTAGCTGCAAGCTGTTGACTGACATTACTTGCACTAGGGGTGGTGTTAGTTACTGCTTCAGCATAGGAAGTATCGGGGTTTTTGTGTCAAACTTTCCACTTTCCTCTTAGCTTCAGAATAACTAACTTCATGCTTTCTCATATATGCTAATGTCTCGGTTTCCTTCTTCAGGATGCTACACTCAGCAGATCCTGACTGATGGGAACCTCCACAATTAGCACATTTGGAAATCTGGCTAGTACATGTAATGGTGTCATGGGCTTCAGCACATTTACGGCATACAAATTTACTCGAGTCTTTATCAATACATCTTAATGAGGTGTGTCCGAATTTTTGGCATCTATTACAATGCATTGGCTTTTGGATATAAGGTCTTACTTGAACACGTTCATAACCGACATTGACATATTCTGGAATTTTATTCAAAGCAAAGGTCAAAAAACACAGTCCAGTTTTCGTTCGCACATTCCCGTCCTTCTTGGTCATACAATGAACGTCCACTACGTCTTGGTCCTTCATGCTCTCAAGAATTTCACTTTCTTCCATCGTCCTCAAATCCCTGTGAAAGATTACTCCCTTACAGGTATTTGGGCCAATAGGAATAGTTACTTTAACTCGAAGATCATGAATTTGCGTCAGCTTAAGTAAATCCTTAATCTGGGACTTGAATTGTACTTTAACAAGGAGGCTTCAATCTCGCAATTTTTTGACAAAATCAAAATCGCCGTCCACTTGACCATCAAGGACCTTTTTGATGATAAAGGGGTTCACGTTCAAAAGCGATTGATTTTCATTCACGCATTTTACATTCGCGAACCTTGCATTCTCGGTGGGGATTTTGAAGTGGTCTTCTCGTTTGTCGTAGTGGGGGTTCCGGTGTTCAGGGTCGAGTTGTCAAGGAGTGGTCATGAGTCGCCCCTCCTCCTTGAGGAGGAGGAGGGGTAGCCGGGGTATCATCCATCCTGGGCATCGGACCAGGTCCGACCCCTTTGCTCAAAATCGTTCTCCTGAAGGGATTTAAAAACTCTTAACTTTTGGTATCAACCTAACAGCAATAGCTAAGAGAGAGTAAATCAGTATTTCGTCCTCTACCCCCCAGTGGAAGCCTGGTTGCGTTCTCCAGTACCACAGAGAGGATCGAGTTATGTGGAGGACACTCCCTTACCGCCGAACTTGCCTAGTGCGAAGGACGGTAAGTCGGTGCCCACCCCCCAGGCGAATACGGGAGCCCACAAGGGTACTCCGGTAGGCTCAGGGAAGTCACATGAAAAAGGAAAATTTTAGAAATGGAAAAAATGCGCCAAAGGACGCCCCAGACTACTGGGCCTCCCTACCCAGGGGTCAATGCCCGTAAGGGCTACCCTGGTGTAGAAGAGAGCTGCGGGTCTGAGGTGGGGTGCTGACTACGCCTACTGTAGTCTCGTGTCACCTGCAAAAACAAGAGCACTGAAGGTGCTGGCAAAGCACAAAAAATGATCTGTAATTTACAGGATTTTACTTTAATTTAATTTACGTTAAATAAACTCAGGAACAACAAAGTCAAGCGAGACGAGAGGCCCCGGGCTCCAGGTAACTCTTGTGGCACAAGACTGAGTTTGTTGTTACTGCGTTGGGAACAAGGTGTTAGCTCGACAAAAGCTGAAACACGAGTGGACATAACTACTTTTGACAAACAAACAAATTGCATAGATTCATGCCATTATATACGATCTGAGTAGTTTTATATTTATACATTATATTATATTTATGAAACACTCATTTTAGCATAGATAGTATTATTCTATTATAAACTTCATTAACACTTACTCCTTGAATGGGTTTTAAATCCTCAATAATAATAGAGAAACATCTGAATGGTATCCAAGTGCCACGTGTCAGCCACTAGCTGTGAAGAAGATATTCTATTTACCATGATTTTCCAATTTGTTCTCAAATGATTACTTTGTTATGGTTCTGTAATCAGATCTATAGTATTTTATAATTTTATTATTGATATTAGCACAGCTGAATGTTCTTTCTTACTTCTGGTATTTAAAGAATTTTACTAACCTCTTTCGAGCATCTACCAGACACTTGTTTCCTTTCTCTCTCTCTCTCTCTGGTTATGACTCTAATATCAGGGTTTAGCATTGTATATTCTTAACATTTTTAACATCTACTCAGATCACATATATTACAAGCATATTGTTTCGTCTTAATCATACATACATAGTACCGGAACTTAAATTTCTCCAGAAACAAAATGAATACATATTGGTTTCTTCATTAAAATATCCATCATATAACCTTAATATAATAAGCAACAGTGAACTATAACTGCGTACCCTCTAATTAAAGTGAAATATAACTGCGTACCCTCTAATTAAAGAGAATGCCTTGTGGGGGAAACAAAGAAAACTGAACTTTGTAGGGTAGACTCGCATATTTACACTGTTTCTTTATCTTAGTGTAATAATGTAAACGTATATAGCACCTGATACACAAATAGTAAAATAAAGTATCATCTTTCTAAGAAAATAAAATATCATCTTTCTAAATAATTATTTAAGTACTAATTATCTTACCAGCTAAAGACTAATTAAATGAGGTATACATAATTAACATATGAGTAAAGACCAAGTAAGTGAGGTATACAAAGGGTGGTCACAGACGAATTTTTGGGTCATTCTTACTTCATGACTTAGTGCTCATTACACTACGGCTCACAAAGAGAATATATATACACATTTACGTTCATAGGTAAATTGATAAATAAACTGCCTTAGTTTGCTTTTCTTGTTGTGTACCGTTCTGACTTGATACTTCGCTCGTCGGGAAAAGAGAACAAAGAAAGAAAAAAAAAGAAAAAAAGAGAAGAAAGGAAAGGGAAAAAGAAACACACACACACAGATATATACTATCCACATGTTAGTCCTTCCTTGTTCAGTCATAAAACCCTATCTGGCACTTTGCCGCCAAAAGGTTCATCCTTGCAAAAGGGGGAAGAAATCACCCTAGTGTCTGGTATTATTTTCCTTTTCTTTTTCCATACTATGTACGGAAGGCAAACACTGCCTCACCAAGAGAGAGTACAACGTCACACAAAAATGGATTCTAAAAACCCTGATTATTCATTGGAAATCCACCTGAATCATATGAAAAGGTATTATGATCTAATGCTGCGTTCGGAACTCCTCGTCTTGCTCGTCAAGACAACTTGTCAGGACAACGAGGCCGCGTTCGGAACCTTCTTTACCCACAATGCTCAGCGTGTAAACAAACAAAGATGGACCCGCTCGTCAAGTTTTGCTTTATCTACGTTATTTCTTTCTTTCTTTATTCATATATATATAAGCCCATATTTTGCAGAAAGAGCAGAGAAGATGGCAGGGTATTTCTTGCTGGGTGACACTGCATACATTGCAAATGATTTTTGCCATTTCATCCTCACACCAGAAAGGGATACTGGAGTTCTTCCTCAAGAGAATTTACATAATAATACACAGAGGCCGAGTCATTATTGAAAATGCCTTTGGAAGAATGAAGTGTAGATTCCGGCGCACACGAGATTTACAAAACACAAGTTTGCTGACATGTGTTAAGATTGTTTTGGCAGCCTGCACTCTTCATAACGTGTATGGAAAAAAGATGCAGTGAACATCCGGAAGGCTGCCCTAGACATGATGAAAATGAGCAATTTTGGAAATAGAAAAGATATGGTCCTGAAGATGTAACCATAAAAGCTAAGTATGAAAAATAAGGGTAAGTAAGAGTGTTCACTGTTTCAAGATAAACTGAATAATGTTCATATAAAAGGTAAAGCAAGAAAGTGGTTAACAAAGTTTTAAAGCTTATTTTTTCCCATTTTTTTGCGACATCTGTTATAAAAAAGTAAGAGTTAATTTTAAAGTTTGCAATTTAGAGGTATTTAAAAAAAATATTTTTTTGTCATTTTGAATAGAACAATTGTTTCTTTTTGTTGTCTATTTTCTTATTTCAGATCTTTAAATATATATCAATGGTATCGTCCATTAAAACTTAATTATACTGTTTGGTTTATTGTAAATATACATTCTTGTATAAAAATATTATCTTTTAGCGTAAATATACATTCCCTATGAAATGTAATAGGATCATTATATTATCACAAAACAACCAGAGAATACATTTTATCTTGAGCACCAGTTATGACAGAATCTCAAATATTTTATTGTGTATATACATTTCTATAATATTATCTTTCATTGTAAATATACATTCCTTATGTAACAATTGCATTATCTTATTATCACAGAACAACCTGGGAATATATATTAAGCACCAGTTATCACAGAATCTCAATTCCATTACTTAATGAATTGTAAACAGACAAAATATTTCAACATATTTGATACAAACTTACAAAATAAAACATTAAGCTGTACAAAGCAAAAAAAAAAAAAAAAAAAAAAAAAAAAAAAGCTCTCTCTTTAATATGATATTGCATTGTTTGTACAAAAATAAAATAAATAATTCACTCAATGTTTCAATATCACAGAAAAGTCTTATCTTTAATTCAAAATAAGTATGTGATTTTTAACATGAACATAAATCAATCCCTTAATAAAGAAAAAAATATATGCACTATGTATATAAAATAGGAATTATGCTATTGTTCCAAAATAGAAAGCGTCCTTGTTACTGTATGTATACATGTAAAAGTAAAATAAATAAAAAATTGATTGTATTTTATGACAAAGAGGGGACAAACACTTTGGCTTTGAAATTAACCCAAAGGAACAATCTTTGGCTTTGAAATTAACACAAAGGAAACAATCTTTGGCTTTGAAATTCACACAAAGAAAACAGTCTTAGGCTTTGAAATTAACACAAAGGAAACAAACTTTGGCTTTCAGTATAAAAAATAAACTTGAACTTTAAAATGAACCAAAAAGGAAACAATCTATTGATTTGAAAACAACAAAATGGAAAAAAAAAAATAGCTTTAGAAAGTACAAAAAAAAAAAAAAATCTTTAAAAAAATCAAAATAAGGAAAAAGGAACTTTAACTTTGGCTTTGAAGAAATAAACAACAAACCTCTAGCTTTGAAAATAACATAAAACAAATAAACTGGCTTTCAGAATTAAAACAAACAATAATCTACCAACCCCCCAAAATAAATGAACAATGAAATGTAAAGCAATTAATTACACCTAATATAAAATAATAATAATAATAATAAAACAAAATTAAACTCTGAATAAAAAGAAAGGCTTGTTAGGAAAAAAATAATCATAAAAAAGGTTATTGAAAATATATCACATCTTCTTAACTATTTCAGAGAGCACATCCACAACTTCCTCTCGCATCCTCTTCATGAGCTCTAAAACTTCTCTCATAATTTCATCTAAAACTTCTCTCATAATTTCATAGTGACGCTGGTCACTCTCCCTCAAAAAGACTACCGTCTCACTCTCCTTGGCCTGTCGCCTCTTCCTTTGTCTCCGTGCTGGTGGTGGCACTTCCAAGTGTGAGGGTCCAGGTATGGGATCAGCCACAGGGTCAGCACTAGCCACAGGGTCAGGGTCATCAAGGTCTTCATCCAATTCATCTGGTCGATGAATGTGAATCCCCTTGGCTGTGGCTGTTACTGGAAAGTCAATATCATGCTGACCCCCTATCAGTTACTTCATCTCCTTGAAAACTGAAATTTACTGGGACCTCTCCCAGACATTTCATTATTGGCTTTCGCCTTCTTAAAGTCATCCTGTAGACCCTTCCACTTACGCTGAAGTTTCTCAGGATGGAATCTCTTCCCAAAAATCACCGTCATCCTCTGGGCCAATTTCTGCTAAAGCAACCTTTTCTTCCCTTTTGTTAAATTAATCCTTTCCTGCAACTCTGCTATCGAGGAAGGCAATGGGTTATAATTCTTTTGCAGATATTCCTGCATAAGATTTATAAAAAATTTGGTTTCATTTTTAGTGAAACCCTCGGCTTCCTCGATTTCACTTGGTTCTACACCAACAACCCGCTCTGGGGAAGTAATTGGTGTAGATACCAAGGAAGATGGTGAAGTGGATGTTGAGGGAAGAACTGGATTTAAGCAAGTAGGAAGAGCATGTGGGTGACATGGTAGCATGAGAAGGCGATGTGGTTCCGGAGGAGACAGCAGGAAAGTTCTGATAGGCAAAGACTGGTTTCCCAAGTACCCTGCGAGGGTATACTTCAACTGTTCTGCAAAATGAAATACACACATCAATAATTGATTCCTATAATAGATATATATATACATATAAATACATTTATACATACATATACATATATATCTACATATATATTTACATAAACATACATATATCTATCTATCTATCTATCTATCTATCTATATATATCTATATATATCTATATATATCTATATATATGCATATACATACATATATATCTATATCATATATATACATATCTAAATACTTATATACATATATATACATATATATATATATATATTATATATATAAATTATATATATGTATGTGTAAATATAAATATATAAATATATATAAAACATCTTTTTGTCTGTCTGTCTGTCTATATAAAGTCCACTGCAATTAGATAGGGTTCTGGGGAAAAGCCCTAAGTTAGGAATTTGTTTAATTCAATCAGTTATGTTTGTGGATTCCCTAGGAGGTAAGGTCGCTTTGTAAACATTACCAATACTTGCATTTATATAGTTTGTGAGAGGAATTGACACAATTCATCCATAAAAGTGTGGATAATTGATAGAAGGATTAATAACTGCAAGGTTGGATGAATGTGTGAAACTAAGAAACTAACAATGAAGCTATCCCATATATATGTAAATGTACATACTTAGATGTAAAACTATACCATATTTTGAAGATATACTTATTAATGAGTTATTACAATAACCTATATCAGGAACATTTCAAGAATATTGTAGTTTATCATATGATCTGGTCTTCTTTATTTATTTCAATCTTTATTTATTGTTTTTTTTTTTTTTCTATAGAAACGTATATAGTAAACCAAAACACAACCCAACTCACCGTGGTAGCCACTCGAGAGCCCATTCCACTGTTAACTCCTGGTCTGCAAAATACCTCTCAGGAAAATCGGTGCTTCTACGGTACACCACCGAATTTTCTGGGAATGGCACTGAACCATCTGCATCCAGCCAATAATTATTATCGTGATCTTTGAACACTGGAAAGACAAATGCGTCTGCGTCACAAACTTTTCCCATGTAAACATTCGTTATATAATAACAATAACTACACACTGCAGATTTTATCTGTTTCATAAACTTACTCTGACACATAAGTAACTAAATGTGCAACAAAAGACACGAAAATAGCATTAAATAATAACAACACAGCGTCATATAAGAAGACTCACCAACAATTTTCTCGACGACTTCCATTATCTCTGTTTGTAAACAAACGCCTTTGTGACGTCATCTCGTCTTGGTTGCCCCGCTGCGAACCAGGGCGGGGTGGACGAGATGGACAACTTATCCATGAAGCGAAGACAGGGCTTCCGAACGGTCAAAACATCTTATCCAACTTGTTGTTGGATGAGGAGTTCCGAACGCAGCATAACTTCAGCCCTAGGGGTTCTAGAGAGTAGGGTGATACCACATGAAATAAGGGTAGTTCCAAATATAATTCCTGATAAAATAATAATAATAATAATAATAATAATAATAATAATAATAATAATAATAAAAACGAGAAGCAAGTCAGGATGAGGCCACAGTGCCATGAACCCGCATCTGCTGTCGAGGACACATCCTCCTTGATCTGTATTTTCCACTATTTCAATCTCTATTTCAATTACTACTTTACTTTAATAGGTCTGGTCTATAATACTTTCTGCTCTTATTAGTGATAGTATTACGGCCGGATGCTATTTCTTACCTATTTAAAGATTTTATCCTCAAGCCTTTCGTGCAAAATGGTACTCTGCTATGTTAGAGCTGACACAAGTGAGCGAGTCGGCATTTGTCGTCACAGGGCCCGGGGAGGCTAAGCTTACCATATCGGACTTATCCTTATCTGCTATGGTTACACGTACACTCTCTCTCTCTCTTTGCGATACCACTATTAAGATCACATATATCACAATCCTTCATATCTATACATGCATAATTTCTTATTTGTAGTTACATCTGTAAATTAATAAAAATTATGTACTTTTATCTCTTCATCGAAATTTAAATTGCATAACCATGCTGATATATATATATATATATATATATATATATATATATATATATATATATATATATTTTTTTTTTTTTTTTTTTTTTTTTTTTTTTTTACGGTATAGGCTCATGTTTGCGCGGCCGTGGTCACAGCATGATACTTAATTGTAGTTTTCATGTTGTGATGATCTTGGAGTGAGTACGTGGTAGGGTCCCCAGTTCCTTTCCACGGAGAGTGCCGGTGGTACCTTTTTTAGGTAATCATTCTCTCTATTTATCCGGGCGTGGGACCAGCACTGACTTGGGCTGGCTTGCCCATCCAGTGGCCAAATAGGCAATCGAGATGAAGTTCCTTGCCCAAGGAACTTCATCGATTGAATATAATAGAGTACCCTTAAATAAAAGAGAAATGTATTGTAGGTGCAACGACAAAAACGGATAATTAATATGGTAGACTGATCAATTTTATATACATTTGCCTGTTTCCCTGTTTTAATATTTTTAATACTATGACATGTTCATAACACTCCATGCAAAAGAAAATAAACTTTATATTCCTGATAAAATAATCAGGTACTATAATAGCTTTTATGGTTAAAGACTTCAAATAAAATGAGTATACATAAGGTCATAGGTCCCATGTGTCCAACTGACGGCTGCACCGTGAGACTGGCAAGGGACCTGTTACTTGCATAATCCGGGATCCCTAAGGGTATATGGGCACCTAACTCGTTTCCCTAGTGGATGACCCTGCCCACCAGGTTGTCTCTTTGCGAGACAATCCTGGGTGGAGGAGGCCTGTGGGACGACCCAGGAAGTGGGTGGTATGTAATAAAATCATAAGGTCACCAATGAATGTGAAATCATCATGCAGTCATTCATAGTTTGGGGAAACAAGAAAACGTGTAATTTTTAATGAAGGCGAGGAGGGGCAAATGTATCGTTGGTTATTGTTGTTTTTATCATTATTATTGTTGTTGTTGCTGTTGTTATTATTATTGTTGTTATTTTGTTGTTATGATTATTATTATTATTATTGTTGTTGTTATTGTTATTGTGTTGTTATTGCTGTTGTTATTGTTATTATTGTTATTGTTATTTTTATTGTTATTATTATTGCTATGCCAGTGGGTCTTTGTCCCTGTGCGAAACATGTGTTAACATGAAAAGGATGACCTGGGCATGTGTTAACATGAAGGGACCTGGGCAAACATGACGCAGCTGGCTGTGAGCAGAGGAGCGAGGAACAAGCCAAGAGAGGCAGTTGGGTGCTGCTCCTGTGAAGACCTCGTGTGTGCCCTTGTGACCTGATAAACTTTGTGTTGCCCTGTTATAAGCTGTATTGTGCAGTGTGACATGTTGGTTTCCCCTGTATTGTGCCTATAGAAAAGTGTACGGGTAAATAACTTGTGTAAATAAAGGAAAGACTGTCATTTTGGTTTATTTCGTGCCCTGCCTCGCCACGTGGCGTTTCCTCGTGGTATTCTGGGATGCTGTGGTGCTCGGTGCCTCTTGGAGCTGTTCAGTGTTCACGACCCTGTGGATAGCACGCTGTCTGCCTAGCCTGCCTTGTGTTGGTGGCAGAGAGACGAGGCGGCCGGCGTAACAAATGGCTGTGTTTGAGTCATGAGTGTTCCATGAGTGTTTCGAGCTGTTAGGGGTGCGCAAGACACGGACGACACCCCTCCATCCACAGTCCGATGGTATGGTGGAGCGGTTTAACCGTACCCTTGCTCAACAGTTAGCCAAATATTGAGGGGAAAATCAGGAAGACTGGGACGTCAAGCTGCCTGCCATGCTCATGGCCTACCGGTCTGCTGTGCATGAGGTAACAGGCTTCACACCTGCTCGACTCATGTTTGGCCGTGAGCTCAGGCTATCAGTGGATTTGGCCACAGGGCGGCCACCCGACGTGAACTTGCCAACTGTCACATCCAGCTATGCAGTGGCACTGCAGGAGAACCTGGCGGAGGTGCACCGACGAGTGCGTGGCAAGCTCAAGGTAGCCGGCCATGCCATGAAGGAGACCTATGACCGGCGCATGAGGGAAGTGAGGTACAACATAGGTGACAGAGTGTGGCTGCATAACCCGCGTCGGAAGCGAGGGCTCTCGCCGAAGCTACAGAGCGCCTGGGAAGGGCCATACACGGTGGTAGCGGCCCTCTCTGATGTCACCTATCGAATTCGCAGAGGGCGAAAACGACCGTCGGTTGTCCACGTGGACCGGCTGCGGCGTAACAAATGGTGTCAGGAGCGGGATTTGTGATATTTGATCAGTGAGATCGCCAATTTATCATGTTCTCCAAAGATGCAGCACCCAAGGAGAGGAGGCTAGACTGAGGCAGGCACGATTGGGTAAGCGAGCCAGATGGACCTAAATCACTGCCATGCGGGCCCGGTATGAGGGGGGAAATGGCAAAAGGGCAGAAGAGCAGGCACAAGGCACACGAGCAGGGCCCCATCTCTCGAGATGGGGGGAAAGGAAAGGGCGAGGAACATTTTCTCCCGACTTGTTGAGGTGCTACAACTCTTATCTATAAAGGGAAACTCACAGTACCCGAAAAGGCTGCAACAGCGTGAAGGGGAAAACTGAGGAGGGGGTGCAGATCTGAAGGGGGAAGTCAGGCCGA
Organism: Penaeus monodon; assembly: GCF_015228065.2. NCBI lineage: Eukaryota > Metazoa > Arthropoda > Malacostraca > Decapoda > Penaeidae > Penaeus > Penaeus monodon. Next base: position 20,993 of record NW_023659241.1, read on the forward strand.
GGGGGGAAGGAAGGAGGAAAGGCGGGGTCACGAGTGTAACGTTGTAAGCAGGAAGCAGCGAGGGTTTTGGGAAAAGATGCCCGAGGTCAGACTTACTGGGGTTTTGCTGGGGTCCTTTGGGAGTAAACCCCCCGGGCCCCGCAGCGTGGTCGGAGCCAGTGGCGCTTTCGAAGGCTGGGGACCCATCGGAACCGCCCCCCGGGGATAGGTGGCGGGAAACCGGACCTGGTAACCCCCTGTACCCCCCCCCCTTTTCCCCCCCCCGGCGTGTTAGCCGGCACGCTTTTTCCACCCCGTAGCCCCTTTGGCCCCCAGACATTTGGAAGGTAAGCAGTGAGTACGAGGGGAAGGTGGCCCGGGAGGGATATGTCGCCCAATTTGAAATGTGGGATTGCCCCGGGGGGACCAGGGAAAAGAAGGCCTGCAGCTGTAACACGAAGGGGCCCCCCGGTGGAAGTGTTGGGGGATCTGCCGCCCTCCCAAAAGGCCTTTACCCAGTGTGGCGGAGCTTTTTAAAAGCCGTTTCGGGCACCCCACAGGCCGAGGGATATGGGGCAGCTTGAAGAAGAGACCTGAGCGTGGGGGAGACATGTCCCCGCTGGCCCAAAAAGGGTGTGGAGGCCTGGGAAAGGGGGTTGTACCCTGCGGCTGCGGAAAAAGATTTTGGGGGGTTTTTTGTTTGGGGGTCCTGGCCCGAGGGGGAATTCCTTTGGGTTTGGGAAAAAGGGGGTTTGCCCGGACCCCAAAACAAAAAAAAAACCCCGCCCCAATTTTTTTAAAAAAACAAA
>NW_023659242.1:0-10000 GCF_015228065.2 Penaeus monodon
TTTCCCATAGATATTTTACGTGATAATCCGTACCTGATATCATTTTCTGAGTGATGTTCGCCAGTTCGGTCCATTTCCTGCGCATCTTCGTCGGCGTCATTTTCACTGTCACTGTTGTCACTGTTTTCAGTAATCCGCCCATGTGTAATATAATATCAAGACCTCATTCGTATTTTCAACAACACTAACATCATAGAAAACACATTTTCTCTGTCTAGACAATCACTGTTTATTTCCATTATAATTTTTTTCCATTTCAGCAATCTCTTGCCTATTTCACCAATGGTTTCTCCTGTGACACTGTTTCCTGGGATGGGGAATCCCCTGGCAGTTGCAGTAATTCCTGTGGGGTTGGTGACGTCACACGACTACGTCGGGGCAGGGTGGGGGGGTGCTCGTGGCGGTTTGTGGGGGCAGTTACGGTGCCAGGCCGTCACACCCTCGCTCCGCACCTAACGCACCTCTTCGCTATCGTTTGTCCTTTTCATTGCTTCTTGCAGGGCAGTCTGGTGAGCTTCTGCACAGCCAGCACACACTGTTTCTTCCCTGCAATATTAGCTACATAGCCGTAACCCTGCCACTTGTAGCAGACCACAACCTCTGAGTACCACGGTCGCATGGTGCTCTATGTATCTTCCAAAGAATTGGTACTCTTTGGGTGGCGGGTGTTCTCCACTCCATACAATGACGATCCTATTTAAGGGCTGTCCGTCCTTGTAATCCTCCAAGCTTTAAAACACACGGAAGATGCAGTGCTTCCTCAGAGGCAGCCTCCTTTGGAAACCTGGTAACCAGGTATTCCCTATATTTTTTGCTTTGGCTGATAGTAGTCTTTGTTCTGTAGAGAGATCCCCGCAAAAGTGCCATTAACCATCAGGCCACGTATTTTTGTTGTTCTCGTCGTACATAGACGTAGGGCAAGGATGTCCATCTCTCCTGCATCATGTCTAGTGGTCCTTCCTCTTGGAGGGGCGGCAGCAGGCTAACCTCCCTCATCCACCTGATTTTATCTATGCTAGATGTGTCCTACGGAAAGGCCAGTCTAATGTACCTGTCCCGGGGGGCGATGGGTTCACGCTGTTGGGTCTTTTCTCCGGTTGCTTTCTCGGTCAGGTTGCTGGTTTTCACTTTCTTCCTCCTCGTCTGAACGAGTTGGAATCCCTCGTTATCGGCATCAGAGCCGGCAGTCGAATCCACACCGTTCATATCCCTATGCTCGATGGTTGAGGGGTGGTAGTTGGCACTGGGAGGGCCCCGGGCATGTCCACCTCCATGGTGGGACAGGGAGGGGGTGGCTTTCCCATCCGCTTCTTAAGTGATTAATTCCTTGCGGTCGGGTGCAGGGAGGGTGCAAGCGCCAGGTCAAGTGCTGTCACACATACACTCACCAGGGCTCGCCAACGGTCGTTTGTACAGCACCCTGTTACTTTGGAGTACTCTCAGTATTCGTATTTTTTACTAAGCACTGTTTTTTCTAGATGCCCTGACCATAGTATCCGACACAATTTGGTGTATTGTTGCGTCTTTATTGCACGTCTGGCAGCGGATATTGTCGTCTTCGGTACGGACATGGTTGGTTAGGATTGAACTGAATACAGTATTAAGAGTTAAGGATGCTTAGAGAAGACGGCCATAGTCTCGAGGAGGTGAATATTTCATTTCCATTCAGTGAGATTAATTTTGGTGCCATTATAATAGGAAAAATGGACAATGCACCCAACAGCAAAGCACATGCACCCAAAAGGCGCGGTTCAAAAGGCTTACTTTAAGTGCGGCCCCGATCCATCTCTGTCCGCCCTGCCAGATGTAGTGTTTCAACTGTGGAAACCAGAAAAAAGTAAAAATTTGGAAAGAGTGGGAAGGGAGAATGGGAAAAGGGGAAGGATAAGGGTTGGAGGAAAATTAATTTTAGGAGAAGAAAAAGGAGCTGGGGCTGGGGCTGGGGCATGCAGGGTAAAGCTTGGGGTAGTAATTGTAATGGGTTCTTTGAAAAGAGGAAAAGGATGGGGTCTATCTTGAATCTTTTGTGTTCGGTGTGGGTGTCCTCGGGCGCGCGGGGCTTCCCCTCCGCCACATGAGGCTGTGTGGAGGGCGGCTGGCCAACTCTTGGTGCATAAGGTACTATTACCCCATGCCACTGAATGCGTGCCTGCACTGGAGGTTGCTCACTGGCTTCATTCTCGTGGGAAGTTTGTGAAGGCGCGCGGCCTGGGACCTTGTAGCGAACGACAGCAGGATTCTTGGCTAACCAGGGAGGTAGGGATAAAAGTTAACAATTTAGGCGCCATCTGCGGTGTGCTCTGGGCATGGCCTCCTTGACCGTGATTCCAGGGCTAACCTGTTGTTGAAGCAGGTTGAAGCTAGGAGGTGGTCGCTAATAAGGGGCTGGCCATTCCCATCTGTGTCAACAGAAGGTTCCCCTTTGTCGGCAGCTTGACTTATGGAGAGGCGCGGCCCTGTCACGGTTGGATTAACGCCACTGGCTGTGACACTTCTCTCCTCGGATCGCATAAATTCTTATAACAAAGGATTTATGGTCCTGGCATGAGTACTAGCAGCAAGTGTCAAGTGCCGGAAACCGAAACCAGTGGGATGGTGGGGTAAGGATATAGGATGTTGGTTCCATGCTATGGCAAAGGATAATGAGATAGTGAGGGTGAGTTTTATGGTAGTCACGTAGCATCAGGTTGTAGCAGCACGACCCCACAACCTGGAGTTCAGCATATTTTCCCAGATTGGGGTCACATCAGGTCCACAGCCATGTCTGTGCTCACTGGACAGCGGGCTCCCCTCGTTCCCTGCACACTTACACAGCGCTCGTGTACTTAAGCCGCAGAGCCCGAAACGAGATCGGCATTCCCCGATCCTCTAGCAGAACAGACAACAGCAGCAGCACCACAAGGACTGCCCAGTCCTTAGCTGACTGGGGAGCCTCCCGGCTCCCCCGTTCATCTCCGACTTCACCACTAACATGAAGCCATACCTGTGGGCACTCACACCCACAACAAACACTCCCCAAAGAGATAAGACACCAGTAACCCCAAGTAGTAGATGACCAACTATCATCTACTATAAGGTGATGAGATGAAAGTATTTAAAAGTGGGGATGTGAGGGCTGTGGCAAATGGGAGGTTAAACTTTAATTTAAGAAATTAAAAGGTCACAACAAACCAAAAGAAAACAACAAACTATGTTTAAAAACAGAATGATGGAACAAAAACTGAACAAAACAAGGGATAGGGGAAGGGGAAAGGTGAAAATGAAGTAGGAGGCAGCTTGAAAGGATGCAGCCAAGCCTAAAAAACTGCATCCACTTCTTTGTCCCTTGCCAAAGAAAAAAGATCATCTGTTTAGTATTGGCGATGTGGAAATTTTAATCATGATGGGTATGTGGTCTGAACCAGCGTTCGGACCGGGTTGTAGGTGTGTGTGGTTGGCAAGTGCTGCCCTGTTCCCTAAAACGAGATAAGGGCGGCCCTTTCCTCTGGGTGTGTATGAGGTGAAGAAGTCGGGTCCTATGTAGTGGAGTCTTTTGGTTTATGCTTTAAGATTTTTAATATATTACGTTAGCTGTTGATGCGGCAGATAATGTGAAATAATCAATCAATCTTTTGGTTTCAAAAATAGAAAAGAGTTGCCTACTGTGTGCATTGGTAGTGCTGTGGTGTAGTGTTGCTGTGATGTAGCGTTGATATCTCCAGCAAAGAAGACTGGGAGGTTTGTATAATGGAATAATTTGTTGATGTCTGCAAGAGGCCAATTAGTGTTTGGTTTTATATAGACAGTGGAAAGGATAATGGGGCCCTGTGGGGTGAATAACCTGTCTGCCATGAAGTCAGGGGGTTGAATGAGAGGGTGAGAATCACATGCATGACCGTGGATTTTATGAGGATACAGGACCCCATTTATAATACGTGCCCTGACTGCCTGGATGTGTAACCATAGTGCCAAATTCTATAGCCATTGGTGATGGATATAGAATTCAGTAGGACCACATCAGGGCGTTCTTGTTCTAGAAAGTCGTAAAAAATATTACAAATCGAAAAAAAATCCTTACATTTGCTTGAACGATCGTTAGCATGCCACTCAGGGTATAGCCCTTTTACCTGAGTTTACCTTGCGTGGCGTTACCTGGGAATCGGCGGACCAATTACCAATACTTCCGCGCTGCAAGAGCAAAGGTCGAGCTTTGATACCTAGTTTGGAAGAGTCAAATCGCTCTCTTTTGCCAGCCACATCAAAGACTGGTACGTAGGGGCCCTGAAAGCCCTTGTGGAAACAGCCTCCGTGCCAGCCCAGACATACCCAGGATTGACTTCTCGGTAGCACGGAGCGCAAGGAGTTTCATTTATTTCGCCGTAGTTTTGTGTATTGTGGCTTTTAACCATGAGAATAATGAGGAAAGAATACCAAGTAATCATGAGTTAAGGCATGGGAAAAAGAAAAAGACCAGAGTACCATAATTATGCTAGTGAAAGAGCAGGCAGTGGAGGACGGTCGCGGGTTTTACAAATTTCGAACGGAGGTGTTTTTATTATGACTAATTGCATCTATGAAACCTCACACACACCACACACACACACACACACACACACACACACACACACACACACAATCAATATTATTATTCATATGTACGTGTCTATGAAATACATATGTATGTAGGTATGTGTATATATTCATATTTTTATATATATATTTACCTATCTATATGTATTTATACATATCCATACCTACATGTATATATATATACACACATATATATATATATATATAATATATATATATATATATATATTATATATATATATATATATATATGTATATATATATATATATATATATATATATATATACTACACACACACACACACACATATATATATATATATATATATATATATATATATATAATATATATATATATATATATATATATATATATATATATATATGTCACAGGGAGTGGACTTAGAATGGGTCCAGAATGAGTCTAGGGCTTCCAACACCTTGGGGTAATGATTGACCGGACCCTCTCCTTTAAAAATGGAGCTTGGTTGACCGAAACAAAGCAAGACTGTCAATGAAGCAGCCAGGATCATTCTGGGTACCCCAAGGTGGGCAAAGGCCCTCAAACTCCTCATGGAGGCAAATCTTTTCCCCTGTAGGTTTTAGGTAAACACTACGGTTAGTCAAATTTATTTGCGGAGCTCACAATGGTGTTCGGTGGTCAGAGCCTAGCCGATGAGTGTGTGTTGATTCTGGACTCTGCGGCTTAAATGGCCCAGCCGTGATGTATACTCTCTAGTCAGGTCTTCGCGTTGATTGGCAGGGGCCAGATCGCCAAACATCAAGAGCCTGCTCTACGTGTGTGGAAGCTCGTCGCGAGGTGGTCACCACAGCGCTCCCCTTCCAGTGAAGCGGTCGCGAAATGAACGAAAAGGCCCTCATAGGGCGGGCAGAGGGTTAGCTTTGTGGTGTTGCCTGGCGAAGACATGTGAGCAGTCTTGAAGGCCGCATGGTAAGTGAATGTCTCGCTGCCGTGAAGTCGAGTGGGACAGGAGCGGATGCAGGCAGCTGTTTTCTGAAATATCCCGGGTCCTGGTCTCCAGAGCTAACTATGAAGTCCACAGGGAGGGCTATGGTGGTTCCATAAACCATCTCGGCAGCGGTGCACTGAAGATCCTGCTTGAAAGAGGTTCGTATGTGCAGGAGTTCTAAAGGCAACTGGTCCACCCAGTAACGAGTGGAGGATAAGCTGTGAGGGCCTCCTTCAATTGTTGGTGTGCGCTTTGAGGTATTTCTGTCAGTTAGCCTGGAGAGGGAAGTGTCCTGTTGCTGTTCCCTGCGAACTAGATGGTAGTTGATTGGGTTGTTGTTGGCACTTACCAGGCTATCGATTCTCTGGATAGGGCGTCCATGGCCTGGTTGTTGGTGCCTCGAATGTGCCGTATGTCATTGGTGAACTGGGCCACGAAACCAGATGTCTTTCTTCACGTGGGGACTGACGGCGGCTTCTGTTGTGCAGGGTGAAGGTGAGGGGCTTGTGATCCGTCCAGATGTGGAAGTCTTTGCCCTCGATGTATGTCTGGAAGTGCTTGATGGCAGTGTAGACTGCAAGGAGTTCTTTGCTCAAGGCACTGTATCGATTTTGCTGAGGACTGAGAGTCTGCAAAAAGAAAGGCAGGAACTGCCAACCATTACCTGGATCTTGCTGCAGAATGGCTCCCATGGCGGTGTCCGAGGCGTCAACGGCTATATTGAGCCTTGCCCCCTGTTGCGGGTGGTTGAGGAGGGTCACCGATGCTAAAGTATCTTTGCTGATTTCGAAAGCTTTGGTCGCCTCGGGTCCAGGTAATGTCTCTGCCGCGTCCTGATGGGATGAGGAGGCTTTGTAGGGGAGCCAGTAGAGATGTACACCTGGGAATGAACCTCCTGAAGAAATTTATCATACCGAGGTACTTCCAAAGCTGTCTCTTGGTTGTTGGTCTAGGGAACTGCCTGATGCTGCTGACCTTTTTCTGAGCCGGGGTGATGCCATCCATGGTAACTGTGTGACCTAAGAAAGTAAGAGAGGTGACTCCGAAAAGACTCTTACCAGGACTGATGATGACTCAGGCTTTCTGCAGGCGGCCGAAGAGGGCGTAGAGGTGCTTTTTGTGCTCCTCACACATGCTGCTAGCAATGAGTATGTAATCGATGTAGACGAAAACACCCTGTAGTCCACCCTGTAGTCTATGAAATGTTGGAAGGTCTGGGCAGCGTTGCGGAGGCCTAATGGCATTCGTAGAAATTCGTATAGGCCGAAGGGGTGGTTACAACTGTCTTTGGGATGTCCTCCTCAGTGATGGGAATCTGATGGTATGCTCTGATGAGGTCAATTTTGGAGAAAATAATGCACCCTGAGAGTCTGCATGTGAAGGAGTGGAGGTGTGGGAGAGGATAGTGATCCAGTGTGGTAACTGTGTTGAGACGGTGATAATCACCACAAGGGCGCCAGTCGCCGTCTTTCTTTCATACGAGGTGCAGGGGGGATGCCCACTGGCTGCTGAAAGGGCATATGATTCTGGGCTCCCTCATGTGCTCAAACTCTGCCTTGGCGATGCGGAAACGGTCTGGTGCAAGGGGCATGTAACGAGAGTAAACCAGTGGCCCACTCATGACAATGTGGTGTGTGACAGTGTGTGGCGGTGTCGTTGCCACGTTGATAGGTTTTGTCAGTGCTGGGAAGTCACAAAGCATAGCTCTATAGGTGCACTGGTTGGGTAGCACCATGTAGATGTGAGGGGCGCGTACAAGGGCCGACGAGGCAAGGGTGCGGGCCCCTGACTGGTGTATAAGAGAACTCCCGTTTAAGGTCCACTGTGAATCCATGGTGTGCAAGGAAGTCTGCTCCCAGGATTGGTTGCTGTATGTCAGCGACCAGGAAAACCCATGTCAGCTTCGAGTGCGGGGCGCCGCACAGTATACGTTGATAGGAGAGCAGTTAGCAGCCTCCAATGTGTGAGAAGCAGAGAGATCGGCGCTATTAGTTCCCGTGGTGCCCGTTTTCCGGCCAGGAACAAGGGGGCTCGCACTGACGCGCCCGGGTGCCGAATCTAGAATGATAAAAACAGTAGCTACCTGGAGTTGGGGACCGGCGGTGACTGTAGCTTTGACGGTGCTGAGGCGTGTAGTCTCGTCCGAGGTCACGGTTGGCACGGGGCGATGCGGGGTTGCGGAGGCGGAACCTGGGAGGCGGTGGGCTGCGAGCTGTCCAATGGTGGTTGTGAGTTTGGCAACCTGTGTCAACCTGTGTCAGGGTTAAAGACGGGGTAGTGGAGACCGTTGAAACTTGGATGCATAGCCAGGATTTCATCAGCTTTAGAGGCTACTTGTTCATGGGAGTTCTAAAGCCAGTAGCATGCTGGCAAATGCTGGAGGAACATCAGGCGCAGGATATCGGGAGGCAGGTGTGTGTTGGACGATGGTGCGTTGGATGTGTCTGAGTATCTCTGAGGGAGTATGGCCATCTGGTGACACTGTCGTGAAGAGAGCATGCAACCCATTTCGTGGGGAGGACGCCACTCCCTGCAGGATTGCTTCCTCGAGGAGTTTGTAAGTGTTGTACTCGGGGTTATTGATGAAATTGCTGAAGGAGAGAAGGAGGTCAGGTGAGAGATTTGTCACCAGTATCCAATATTTGGTGATTGGAGATTTGATGTTGTGTAGAAAGAACTCCTGTTCCACCTGCAAGAACCATTCAGGAAGGCAAGCAATGGTGCAGGTAGGCAGTGGCTTTAGGGAGGCTACTGGACTCTTACCTCCGGGGGTCAACAGTGTAGGTTTTGGGTAAACACGGTTAGTCAAATTAGTTCTTTATTTGAGGAGCTCACAATGGTGTTCGGTGGTCAGAGCCTATCTGATGATGTGCGTTGATTCTGGGTTCCACAGCTTAATGGCCCAGCCGTGATGTATACTCTCTGGTCAGGTCTTCGCGGTGATTGGTGGGGCCAGATCGCCAAACGTCAAGAGCCTGCTCCACCGTGTGCGGAAGCTCGTTGCGAGGTGGTCACCACACCCCCTAGAATCACGAACTAATCTAATGGCAGCTCAATTCTTTTCAAGGTCATCCAAGCTGCCAGAAACACAAATATAAGACAAAAAATACTTAGACGTCTAGAACCGACCACAAGCTATTTGCAAACAACTCCTGGCTGTCTCACAGAGCCAGTGTTGATACACTATCAGTCTCAGAGAACAACTACTTGCCAAGGGCATGCCCCACTATGGGCACAAACCTTGATTGAGTTCTCTGTTATGAGCTTGTCAAGGGGAAAGAACCAATACACCATGCATAGTCTAAAGGCAGAAGCTGAGAGGGTCATTGCAGCCATCACTCTCCGGGTAGTAGAACCTACTTCATGGATGGATCAGTCGATCACTTAAACCACACTGCAGGCACGGCTTTGCAGCAAGGGATGCCACACAATCCATGAGGATAGCCCACACGCCCCTGAGGAAGGACACGTGGTCATACATACAGCCTACAGGGCAGCCACTGACTGTACAGCAAAGCTCACCCAAAGACAACATCTACCTCCTCCTGACCACTGTCCTCACCATAGCACAGAGGTAGAAGAATAATCATAAACTGGGTCCCTAGGCACATAGGCATTAGAGGGAATGAGCTTGTTGACAGACTAGCTGACATTGGCAGGGGTATGCCCCCAAATCTCATGATCATAAAACCGAGCCGAAAAATCTTAAGGCAGAAGTGTAATGCCACACCTCGTGCCTCCCTCCTGCAGCTTCACAGAGAGAAAACGGGATCCTCCCCCTCGGCCAATAGTACTCAAACGCCACAGGCTATGAGCCACTGGCACTCTATGAAGCAATCAGTAGAAGTAATTCTTTACAGAATCAGACTAGGTTACCATTGCGCATGGCAGATCATAGAGACAATTGACCATGCAGAAAGGTGTTGCATGCACTGTGGCGAGCCAAACACCATGTTGGTACATTACTTACAAAATTGTGAGCACATACAATTTCTAAGACATGGACCACCCACAATAGCCGTCGGGCTGGTAATGAGATTATGCCGCATGCTTACACCATGGCGGCAGGAGCACCTGGGTCACACAAGGCAACAAAGTATAGCGCACTCATTATATATATATATATATATATATATATATATATATATATATATATATATATATATATGTATATGTATATATATATATATATATACATATATATATATATATATATATATATATATATAATAATATATATATATATATATATATATATATATATATATATATATAATATATATATACATATACATATATATGTGGGGACGCAGTGGCCGAATGGTTAGAGCGTCGGACTCAAGACTGTCACGACGGTAATCTGAGTTCGAGGGGTTCGAGTCACCGGCCGGCGCGTTGTTTCCCTTGGGCAAGGAACTTCACCTCGATTGCCTGCCTAGCCACTGGGTGGCTAAGCCAGC
>NW_023659242.1:15000-17500 GCF_015228065.2 Penaeus monodon
ATAAACTTTTATAACAAGACTTTTTTTTCTAAACTTTACACATCATTTTTTTCTTGCCTGAAAATGGAAATTGACCTGTAGCTTAACTAAATACTTTTAGGCTGAGGAATTTGCGTAAAGATAAAATATTTACAGTAAGTTTTTATCCTTTTGAAGACAGAGGCTCGCAAAGGATCACATTTGCATACCGAAGAAAATCTAGATTGTATAATTACTGTGATTAATAATACTGCCATTTTATATCATTTTGATAATAATTTCATAAATATTAGTTTCCCTCGGGACGCAAGACTCGTTATATTCTCGTTACTCATCTAGCGTTTTCGCTTGCTAAGCCAAGTTGATACTTATGGTATCAGATTGCCGCAATGTTTTAATCCCTAAAGAATCGTTTAACTCTCTCTCTCTCCCTCCCTCTCTCTCTCTCTCTCTCTCTCTCTCTCTCTCTCTCTCTCTCTCTCTCCTCTCTCTCTCTCTCTCTCTCTCTCCCCATCTCTCTCTCTCTCTCTCTCTCCTCTCTCTCCTCTGTTGTTACCATCATCGGTGTCAGCCAGTGGTAACGACCGTTTCCACAGGACTGCTCTTAATTTATCCTGAATCATCCTAGATTATCCCAAATTTGTAGAATGTACATGAACCTCTCAACTAAGAAATGCATAGAGGAATTGTCGTGTTTTTCTTCATCCTTGTGTACATGATAATGAGCTATCAGAGGAAGGTTTAATCAATCAAATCACTCCTATCTGTTTATTTTCTAGTTATTTTCTTCATATTAAATTTATTTTTAACAATATTAAATAATTATTTGATGTTTTTTATTATTTTCGTTTTATTTATTTTCTATCTAATTTCTGCATATTTATTTATTGCATTATATTTTTACGATATTTTTTTTCTTGTTCGATTTTATTCTTTATTCATTTTTTTTTATATTTGTTTATTTTTTTACGATGATGAATAATTAGTTATTTCTTTTGTTATTTTCTATTTCTGTTTATTTCTTCTGTTCATTTTCTTCGTCTTTATTATTGTTTATATAAATAATTTGATGAATTTGTTTTATATTTTTTTATATATACATTATTTTGTATCTGATTCTTTTTTTGTTCTTGTTCTTGTAACTCCATTTACGTGTGAGAATAGGAGAACGAAGAGGCAATAAGAATGAGAGGAAAGAGGAAGGAGAGAGAGAAAAGGAGACGAGGAAAAAATGGAAGTAAAATAGATGATAGAGAGAGGAAAATAAACAGGAGAAAGGAAGGATAAGAAGTATAGAAAATGATGATAGATAAGGAAGCAGCAGAAAAAAGAGGTAAAAACAAGAAGGGAGGAAAGAAGAATAGGAAAACGAACAGGAAGACGAATAAGTAGGAAGAGAAAAGAAGATGACGAGAAGAACAGAAGAGGAAGAGGAGGAAGAGAGAAAAGAGAAGGAGAAGAACAATAACGGGAGTAAAAAGAATGGAAAGAAGGTGAAGAACAAAGAAGAGAGAAGAGAAAAGAGAAGAAAAGAAAGAGAGAGAGGGAGAATATAGAAGTAGAGAGGGAAAAAATATCATTGCCGTTATTAATATTATTATTATTATTATTATCATTATTATCATTATTATCATTATTATTATCATTATCATTATCATTATTATTATTATTATTATTATTATTATTATTATTATTATTATTATTATTATTATTATTATTGTCATTATCATTATTATTATTATTATTATTATTATTATTATCATTAATATTACTATTATTGTCATTATCAATATTATTATTATTATTATTATTATTATTATTATTATCATTATCATTATTATTATGATTGTCGGGGTTATCAGAATATATATTATTTTAATTATTATTTTTTGTTTGTTACCGGGCGCGTCTAAATGTATATCATGAACTTCATTTATGTTAGACATTTTACTTTGGTATTAGCAAATGCAGACGTTAACATTTTTAACATTCAAAGAGTTTAGGAAAACGGTAGTTTATATATATATATATATATATATATATATATATAAAATATATATATATATATTATATGTATATATATATATATATATATATATTATATATATATACACACACACACACACACACACACACATTCAAATTTTGGTTTGTTTCAAACCTGTAGTGCATACATTACAGGTGTAAAGAATAATGAATATCACAAACAGAAGGTTAGAATCCCAAAGCAGACGCCCCTCCTTCCGCTTCCCCAACCCAGGGAACACTTGCGCTAATTGTGTAAGTGTCAGCGTGTGAGGCTGTGAGTCAGCCACACAGCCAGCTAGTTAGTAATATGGAATGCAATACTTTGAGACCTATAAAATGTGAACCAAGTCCATGGCCCCCAGCAAGCTGTATGGTCCCCCAGAGCCATTGGCATTTTGCTACGAAGGCCACCGTATTGTTAGGCCACTTTATTTACAAATAAACATCTAAGAGGAACTACTGAAATGCAAAGGTGCGGGACAAATAAGTTGTA
>NW_023659242.1:22500-35000 GCF_015228065.2 Penaeus monodon
TTAAGTTTGCTACATATAAACGTCGATAAAACCGCAAAACATTTTGCGGTCTGCACCCCCAAGGGGGTGGAAAAAACCCGCAAAATACTAGGTCTATAACCCCCATGTTTAACTGTTGATGTGAGGGGAACCCCCAAAAAAATTGCATTCCTTTTTTGAAAAAAAAAGCAAGGGTTTGCTCCTAAAAAACAGGGGGATTTGGGCCCCTTTTTTTTTGTGGAAATGCTACCTGGTCTTCCCGAAGAGAATTTTAACACATGGTATTTGCCTGCACCCCTTTATTTTTCGCAGTCGTATGTATTGCACATCTGTAAGCTTCCTCCCGAACAAGTGAGGTCACCTCATACAGACATAGGAAACAACACTTGGAAGACTTTTACGATTCATTAAAAGCAATGCTGAACGACACCTTGAGACATCCTTGGGGACCCTTCACGATCTTTTCCCTGTTAGAGACGCTTTTTTTCCCCCCCATCTGAAATTCCCATCAAAAAGGAAGCTTGCATGATGGGGAGGTAAGTCCCCTTTAAACCCAAAAAGCTTTTTGAAAATGCCTTTTTTAAAAACGTATCGAAGCCTGGAGTGACAATTTTAATTGGGAGCACTTGTGTAGTTTTTACTTTCCCTGGTAAAGGCGGCCTCTAGCGTGACTGGATTTGTTTAAATAATTTTACGAATATCTACAAAAGGGAAGAAATCCAATTTTAGGAAATTAACAAAATGTTATATCTATTTAAATCACAAAACTTAAGAAAAAAAATTGAATTTTATCTGCAATGGTCCTCCTCTCTCTCTTCAAAAAAAAAAGAAGTAAAAAAAAAGAAAGAAAAAAGAAAGAAAGAAAAAAAAAAAAAAAAAAAAACTCGCCTAGCAAAGCTTGCCATCTACAGTGTAATGGGTGAAAATAAAATCATTTTTTTTTGAGTAAGTATAAAGAGTAAAATTTTTTAATATAAACTTCAACGGAATTTATCCTCTGCACCGCCCTTTTGGGTACATTTTTGTTTAAATTCAATTTTCGCAGTTGTTTAAACTAAAGGGAAAGGGTGGAATCGTGAAGTTCAAAAGAACAGGCAGTATAAAGACTATCTAATAGTGTATTTCATTTGGGATGGTAAAAAAGGGCTGTTCAAAGTGTAAATATTTTCTACAGTCCACATTTTCAATTTCTGCTTAAAAGATCTCAATGGGAGCACTAGCCCCCCCAACACGGCTTAGCGCTCAGGTGCTTATTTACCACAAGTAATGATAACGATGGTTTTTTTGACTGTACACAACAACACACACAAAACACACACAACCACAACACAAACCACACACCACCACAAAACAAATCCACACATACAACACACACACAACACAACACACACCAAAACACACAAACACACAAAACACACACACACACACACACAACACACACAACACACACTTGTTTTTGCTTTGCTTCTTTAGATTTGCGAAATTCTGGCTTCGCCCGGGCCCTTTTACTTTGGCCGGCCTGTGTCAGTTTTTTTGGGTCTCATTTTTTGGTTGACACCGGTGTTTCCCGGGCGGTGGGTTTCCACAGGGCCTGTAGCCGTGGTGTAAGCATCTCGCATAAACTTTCCACCAGCACGAGGCTGTGTTTGTGGGGGTTTGTCTTAGGAATTGGTGTGCACGCAATTTTCCAAGAGTGTATCAGTGTGGCGTTCGGCTCGCCGCAAAGCATGCCCCCCCCGGGGAAACCACCCTTGGGGGGCCCTTAAATTTTTTTTGGGTTTAAAGTTTTTCACCCGTGTGAGGCTGTGAGTCCCACACGCCCTAGTTAGTAATATGGAATCAATCTTTGAGACCTATAAAATTTAAACCCAAATTTCCCAGGGGCCCCCAGCAACCCGGTATGGTCCCCAGGAGCCATTGGCATTTTGCTACAAGGGCCACCGTTTTTTGGGCCCCCACTTTATTTAAAAAATAACATCAAAGGAACTACTAAAATTTCAAAGGTGCGGGACAAATAATTTTGTAAAATGAAAAGGGCCGGGGGTTGAAAAGAATTTAAAAATTTAAACAAAAGTGTCACTTTTAAACCATTTAAAACCCTTTGTTGATTTTGGAGCATTTTTATATAAAATTTTTTAGGAAGATTCCTTGACGGTGCGAAAATGAGAAAGAAAAAAATGAAAAAAAAAAAAAAATAAAAAAAACCCTAATAGAATTTTTTAAAAAAATGTTTTTGGGGTTTCCGTTTTTTTATATGCAAACTACCTAAAATGAAGTGAAAAAAAAAAAACTTTGACTCAAAAAATTTAAATTGTGCTGAGTTTAGAAAAAAAAAAACAAACTAAATTCTCTCGTTTTTTCTGTAACTTTCCTTTTCATGTAACTATAGCACCCCCCCCTGAAATCTGTGTAAAGTCTTTGCTGCTGGGGGTATGCTATATTAAAAAAGATATGGAGAAAGAGGGGTTAAATTCAGCAAATTTTTTAAAAAACTGACAAATTTTCATTTTTTATTGATGGTTTTAAATACGGGCACATATTTATTTTTTTTTTCGAAGCAAGGGGTAAAATTTAAAGAAAGGTTGAACCCCCCAAACGGAGAGAAAAAAAAATTTTCCCTTTAATATCTTGCTGCATATAAAAATAAAGAACAAATTACCCCCAAAAAAGCCTTATGATGGTTTTAAGGAGGGTTTTGGCGCGGGAAGGAACCCGGCCAAAAAAAAAAATCTGCCAAAACCCAGTTTTTTTTTTGGGTCTAATGTTTCGCGAACCCCCCCCCCCCCCCCGTTTCCCAAACAGGGGGTTTTCCCCCGGATGTTCAAAACCGCAGGGAAAAAACGGAGAGAGAGGGGAGAGAGAAGAGAGAGAGGGGGAGAGAGAGAGAGAGGAGAGAGAGAGAAAAGGAGAGAGAGAAAAGAGAGGAAGAGAAAGAGAGAGGGGAGGGGAGAAAATGACTGCCCTTAAAATTTTTCCATTGGTCTAACAAAAACCCCAAAATCAAAAAAACTAAATGATATTTCTCCAAATTATTTAAATGTTTAAAAAAAAACGAAGGTGAAAAACATAAAGAGGCTTAGCAACTTAATAAAAACGAGTTTAAAAGGGGACTGGCTGAAATTTTAAAAGAGATTTAAAAAAAAAAAAAAAAAAAGGAGTTTAAACTTCGAGGGTTTTGGGGCTGTCTGCTGACCCCCTACTCCAAAAAAACCCCTTAAATGCCGCGGAAGGCCATTTTAGGGAGAGCAAAGATTTTTTTGAGCCGGGCGGGGGGGGTTTTTAAAATTTTTTTAAAATTTATACATGCATACAAAATCCATAAAACATGCATCCATATAATATTATATTATATATTTTATATTTTATATATATATTTTTAATTATACATATAAAACCATATTAAAACATATTAATATACATATAATATTTTAAAATATATATATATATATCATATATATATATAATATAAAATATTTTATATTATATAAAATTATATATATATATATATATTATATACCACTATATACACCTATTTTTTACATTTTAATACTAAATAAAAAAATTTAAAAAAATAAATAAATATATATTATATATATTATAATAATATTTTTATATATATATACAATATAATACACAAATATATACACTTTATATAAACAAAATATAATAAAAAAATAAATAAATTTTATGGGTTAAAATATATATTATATATATAAAATAAAATTTTGTAAATTTTGCTTCGTATTTTGGGGGAATTCAAACCCAAAGAAACAAAAAAAACCAAAAAAAACCCCACAACACAAAAAAATTTATATTTTATAATTTAATATTTTATATATATATATATTTTAATATCATATATATATTATATATATTATAATATATTATTATTATATAAAATATTATTATATATTATATATTTTATATATATATACGTTTTTTGTGTTGTGTGTGTTTTGTGTGTTTTGGTGTGTTTTGGTGTGTGTGGGGCGTGCGTGTGTGTGTGTGTTTTTGTAGGGTGTTGTGTGCTTTTGGGTAGTTTTTCCAACTGCAAGAAACTTCCACGGAACAAATTTTATATAATATATTTTAAAATTATATTTTAATATATATTTTAATTTTAAAATAAAATTATATATAAAAAAACAAATATATATTTTAAAATATATATAAAAGGGTTTATAATATAATAAAATTTTATATATTTTAATATATAAAATATTTTATATATAAAATTTAATGCACAGCCCCACCACACAACCACAACACACACACACCAAAACCACACCACACAACCACAATTATATATTATATATTTATATTATATTAAAATATATTTTATTAATTTTAATATACACATACACCTAGGGATTGTACACAACACACACAAAACACATATATGCACCCCCCAAAACACGAAACCAAAAACACATGACATTTTTTTCCCATTTAGAATAATGGTAAAAAAAAAAACAAATACATCTGATTAGGGAAATATCTTTACCTTTTCCCCTATTTTACTTGTTTTAATTCGCATGTTGGAATTAAAAAGAAAAAGAAAAAAAAACTATTCATCATGTTTTTTTTGGTTCAAAATGGCACCCCGGGTGTAACATACAAAACCCCATTTTTAATTTCACCAAAAAAAACTGTTTCTCCCCCAAGGAAAAAAAAAGGGGGGAAAACGGGGGTGTGTTGTTTCCCAAAGGAAAACATTTCCCCCTTTTTTTTAAAATTAAAAAAATTTAAAGGTGAATTATCACGCATTGGCATTATATTTCCCTCTCATTTCCTGATATTCCCGCCTCGAAAAACAATTGGGCTTGATTAGGGCCGGTCTGCACACATAAAAGGGTTTTAAAATGATATGTTATAAAAATTCCAGGGAAAATTTAAATAATTTTATGTAAAAGGCTTTTTAAATGATTTCCCAAGGGAAAGCAAATCCCCTTTTAAAGAAACTTTTTTTTTCCCCAAATTTTTGGGACAAACAAACTTTAGGTTCGTGGTAATCATCTTGAAAATTTTATGGAAGGAATAGGGAAATATAGGCGAAAAAAAATTATATCATTATTTCAGGGCTTTTGTCCTGAATTTCTATTTATAAATATCACTTTAAAATTATTTAATGTAAACTGAAAAGAATTTAACAGGCGACCCTTTAAACCCGTTTGATTAAAAAATTAAAACTGAATGTCTGTTTCTTCAAAAGGCTTTCTTGGGCTTTTAAATTCTAAATATTAGAATATGATTAAACAAAATTTGCTCAGACCTTTTTTAACATCTTTTTTTTTCACAACTGGTCTATGTTATATTTGAATGCATTATAGTTTTCCCAATAAAAACCCGCCCCATGATTTTAGGGCGGCCGGAACTGTTTTCGGTCACTTTGCCTGAACCTGGAGCTCCCACTTTCCCAGCGGGGGACACCACAGCTGAGGGGAAAAATTATTTTGCCGCTCGTACAAAGGGGCCCATTAGCGGCAAAATTTTTCTGGGAGAAAAAAAAAAAAAAAAAAAAAAAAAGGAAAAAAAAAAAAAACCTATCAAAAATTTAATTCTTATATATTTTCTTTATATTAATATACTATATATTTATATATTTATATATAATTATATAATTTTATACTTTTACAAATATATATATATAATATTATATAAAATATATTATTATATTATATATATTTTATAGTCCATCAAAATATATAATCCCTAATATATTATTTTTTTTAAAATATATAATATATATATTATTTTATATCAAATATATATATATATATAAAATATATATAGGTATATTAATAAATACATCCCCCACACCCCACACACACATATATATTTTTATATATAATATTATAATATTTATATATATATATATTTATAATTTTATATTTTCCCAAAGCATAAAAAATATATTTTGATTATATAACTTTTGAAAAAAATATTCATAAAAAAATTTATTGTTGAAATATTTGTCCCCTTTTCCCCGGAAACTTATTAAAAATATGACCTCATCCATTTATCACTGAAAAAGGGGGGAGACAAATACGTTTTTTGGGCCCGGGGAAAAGGGGTGAAAAAAATTTCCACTTTTGGGGCACCGTTTTTTTTTTTATTTACGAAAAATTTCTCCCGTGCCCGACTTTAAAGTTATTAGTAGCGTTTTTCAAAATAGGCGATAAGAGGGGATGTTTGGGGGGGCGAAGCCCCAAAATTAAGGAAGTATTTTCGTTCAAAAGGGGGGGTATTTGTAGATTCCCCAAAAGGGTTTTTAAAAAAACAAATGTGCTAGAAAAAGGGTCTATACCCATTATGTATAAAGCCTGTGAAAAAAGGGTGAAAATGAGTTAAGGTATTAGTGGATGGAAAAAAGGGAATGAAGTTTGAGAAGGAAAAGAAAAGGAGGAGAAGAAAAGCCCCTTTGCGGGTTTGGGGCCCAAAGGCAGGGGGGGGTCCCCTACTTTGGGGCCTCAGCCCCAAGCCCTCCAAACCCCCCCAGGGACAAAAACGGAAAGGGCCTGGGGGTGCAAAACCTTTAATGGCTCAGGGCATTCCTCCAACTTTTTCACTTTTAGCCATCTCCCCATGAGTCAGCCCTTGTGTCCCGGGATCTTAGCTTGTAAAACAAATATTTGTGGGTTAGATGGATGCTGTCACAAAATCTAATCTAAACGCGTTTTTTTCTAGGGGTATGCTTCCTTTGCCCCCCTCCATTTTCACGAAGGCAATTCTGATGCGGGGTTTTCAAGTCGGTGTTGTGGGAGAAAAAAAGGAAAAAAAAGAAATCACTTTGGCTAAAGTGGCAGCTGCCTTAGCCCTCAGATGACCTGTTCATTCCCCACTGAAAAAACCAAACCCCGCTGGTATGCTGAACAGTAAAAGCCAATCTCGAACAAAACTTACCATTTGGATTTTAAAAGGTTTAACCCTCTTGATTATTACAAAGACAACAGAGCCCGCAATATTTTAAACCCCAAAAAAGGGTTTTCCAAAGCTCTCTAGTCATTTTGACTGCTGCATGGATGGCATGAAACCCCGGGCAGTGAAGATCGAGGCTGCGAAAAAAAGACTGCTGTCTTCCCCCTTTCCCATTTTCAATTTCGAACCATTCGTATTATTGAAATCGGGGATCCTTGGTACTTGGGAAAGTGTTTTTGAAGAATATCTTCCTGTTTTCTGTTTTTGGATCTCCCCCCTTTCCCTATCGCAACTAAATCCAGCTAAACTAAATTGGGTTAAAAAGGGGGGAACCGGGGGAACTCCAATACTGACACGGGGAGAGTTTTCAAATTGAGATCTTTCACAAGGGGGTTGAAAAAATGATCTTGGTGTCGAGATCCCCCTCCTTTGAAGTTCCTGTAGTAAATCAGGTTCATGTATCCTGGCGTAATGAAAGAGGTTTTCCACACTCAGCAAAATTTGGGACCCCCCTGAAAGCTCCCATACAGATTTTGGGGAGCTTCATCAAAGGGAAATGATTTTAGCATCCGGAGAGCGTTTAAAAATTTCAGAAAAAACCTCTCATCCATAATCAAGGGTTTTCTACATATAAAACCTTTGGGGTAAACCGCAAAAACATTGGCGGTCCCGCAAACCCCCAAAGGGAGGTAAAAAAGAACCCGGGGAAAAAAACTAACGCTCTCATAACCCTTTATGTTTTAACTGTTTGAAAGTGAGGCACCCCAAAAAATTTCATTTCCCCTTTTTTGAAAAAAAGCAAAGGGGTTTTCCCCCTAAAAAACAGGGAGGATTTGGGGCTTTTTTTCTTTTGTGGAAAAGCCCTAGCCCTGGTCTTACCCCAAGAGAATTTGAACACTGTTTTTTGCCACTGCAAACCCCTTGATTTTCTGCAGTCTGTATTTATTGCCATCCTGTAACTTCCCCCGAAAAATGTGAGGTCATCCTCATACAGAAAATAGAAACCCCTTGGAAAGAATTTTACGATTTTCCCCCAAAGCAATGCTGAAAATGATCACAAATTGAGCCCCTCCCCTTTTGGGGCCCCTTTCCCCTGATCTTCCATGTTAGAGACGCTTTTTTTTCCCCCCCGGGACTCAAATTTCCCCCCCCCAATTTTCCCGTGGGGGAAAAGCCCCCAACCAAAAAATTTTAAAACCCCCTTTTTCCCCACCTTCGTAAGCCCCAGTCAACCCCCCGGTAGCATTTTTATTTGGTCTACGGGGAAAACCCCCCTCGGTCCCCCCTTATTTTGTTTAAAAAATTTTTACCTTTCCCCCCAAAGGGTAAACAACCAAAGGAAATTATATAAAAAGGGGAATCTTTTTAAACCACAAAACTTTTTGAAAAAAAGTTTTTCCAAATGTTCTCCTTCTTTCTTCTTCAAAAGGAAAATTTGAAAGGGGAAAAAAAGGTCGCCTCAGCAAGCTTGTTTGTTGTAATTTTGTTAAAAGTAAAATCCCAATTTTTAGGAAATTTTAACAAATGTTTAAAATTTTTTAAAAAAAAACTTTAAGGGAAAACCTTGAGATTTTATTAACTTTTCTTTTCTTTTCTCGCTTTGAAAAAAGTAAGGGAAGGGGAAAGGAAAAAAAGAAAAAAGGAAAAAAAAAACAATAGTGAGTTCTTTTATCTAAAAAGGGTTTTTAAAAGGGAAATATTTTTTTAGAGTTAAAATTTTAATTTATTATTAAAAAAACTTCAAGGAGAATTTTTCCCCCCGCCAACTCTTGGTCAGGTTTTTATTTCCCAAGGTTTTTAATAAGGGGTAGGTTTTTTCCGGAAAGTGCCCCAAAAGACACAAAACAACAAAACACCCAAAAAACACACAACACAAAAGCAAATCAAACCATAACACACAACCCCCCCAACACCCCCAACAACCACAAAAAAACAAAAAAACCCCCCCCCCCCCCCCCCCCCCCCCCCAAAAAAAAAAAAAAAACAAAACACAACACCCCCCCAAAAAAACACCCCACACCGAAAAAAAAAAAAACTTGCTTGCTTCTTTTTCTTGCTTTAGATTTGCGAAGTTCCCGGCTTTGCCCGGGCCCTTTTACTTAGGGGCCCCCTGTGTCAGCTTTTTAAAAGGCTGTCTCATTTGTTTGGGCTGACACTTTGGTGCTTACCGTGGCGGTGGGATTGGGCCCGCAGGCGCCCCCGTAGGGCCCTTTGGGGTAAACATCTCGCTAATCTCTTTAACCCCAGAAAGGCTGTGTTTTTTGTGGGGTTTGTCTTAGGAATTTCGGGGTGCCCTTTTCCAAGTATTTTATCTTTTGGCGTTCGGGTCGCCGCAATGCAAAGCCAAAAACCTCCTTCACGGGTTTTATGGTTTGTATGATCTGCCCCGCACGTGGAACCTAGGCGCATTCCCGTCAGAATGATTCGGTACCTCTGTTGTTTATTTTAGAGATGCCGTGGGGTTTATAGCCTGTGGCATCTGAGTACCCCCTGGCCGAGGGGGAAAATCTTGTTGTCCTTTTCTGTGAAGCTGCAGGGGAAGGGGTTTGGGCCCCCCCGTAAACTTCCCCCTAAATAAATTTTTGGCTCTGATGTATTTCATGGGATTTTGGGGGGAAAACCCCGGGGCCCTTTTGGCTAATCTGGGCAGCAAGCTCATTGCCTCTTTATCCCTATATGGCTTTTGGGGAAACCCCGTTTATGGGTAATTCTTCACCCCAGCAAGCTCCTTTGTGTTATTTTGCCGATGGTTTTTCCGGGGGTAAATGTTGTCGTGGGGGAGCGCTGCTGAAGACGTCGACGGCTCCTTTGGAGTCTGTGTGTATGACCAGGGGGTCCTTTTTTTTCCTGGACGCGTGTCCCCAGGCCCCTATAGCAACCCACCTCTGCCTGTTCGAGGGGGCGTTTTCCTTTTTTACCCCCATGGATTTGTGGCATCCCTTGGGCAAAGCCGGGGCCCCGCAAATGTGGGTCCCAAAAAATCGACCGATCCGTCTGTGTAAAATGTTAGGCTCCCCGGAGGGGGATGGTTGCAATGACCCCCTGGGTTTCTGCCTTTTTGGCTAGCGTACAATGTTCAGGTCTTTTTGCTTGCCAGTCCCCATGACCGGAATTCTATCGAGGTTTTTTGCCCACGGCGGGGCTTTTTGCAAAGTTTAGGGGGGTGGGGGGTTTCCCTGCCCTTGGCCCCGTATTTGGGTTTTTTTGAGCTGATGGCGTATTAGCACCCTGGCTTTTTGAGACACCCCCAGTTGTTTGCAAACAGCTGTTATCTTGTTCTAGGCGTTTTGACTATTTTGGGGGTCTTTTGGGTTTTTGTTCCTGGGGCCGGAAGGGCCTTTTTAAAAAAGAAATTTGGGGTGCCGTTTTAAACAATTCGTGAGGCCAAGGGGGGAAAGGTTTTTTTCTCCACTAGGAGGTTGAGGACCTTCCCCACCTTGGGGGGGCCCCGAATTACCCCGGGGGCTTTTGTTTTTTGGGCTGTCTCCAAACGGGGCCCTTTTATTTTTCTTTTGATGCCAAACAGAGGGGGAGGGAGGCATAGGGCTCAATGGGCCCGGGGCAGCTGTACTTTGAATGATCTTAGTTTCTCTGTGTCTGGCCCCTATGGTCTTCCACTCATTTCCCCTCATGACAGACAAATCTTGCCCTTTTTTCGGTCAAGCAGGGACTGGACCTCCTGGCAGAAGGGGAGGGGGCCGGGCTATTTCCTTTCCCCAAAGGGACCCGGTATTCCTGAACCCCTCCATCCTTCCCCCGGTTTTTTAGACCCTTTTGCCTTGAAACCCCTGTCCCCAAAACCCCGGCCTTGGTTTTGGGTGCAGAGATCTTTTTGTCCTTTCCTGCAACACTCCCCCGGGTAAACCCAATTTCCCGACAACGCTTGGGGTTTGGGTTTTGGCAGTGTGCTCCGTGGGGGATGATAGGCAAGTCGTCTGCATAGGGATGAAATTTGCACCCCCGGGAGGTTTAAAGTTGAGGGTAAGGCATTAGTGTGTTTTAAAAGGGCTGGACGGGGAACCCCACCCTGTGGGTTTTTTTTTCTAAATGGTGTTCTGTGATAGGTTTTTCCTTTTGGGAAATTTTACTCTGGGTTTTCTATTCGTAAAGTAGTCCCCCTATCCCAACCAAGAGCTTTCCCCCTGATTCCTTTTTTTGGGTCCCGGGGTCTCCCCCAATGGGAAAAGGACTTTTCCAATTCCCAAAACCCTTTCTCCGGGCAAGGGAAAACTTTCCACAGATGCGCCCCTTTTTTATTGTGCCCAAAGCGTGGCTATGTTGGCGCTGTGCTCAAAAGCCCTGGGGGAACCCCTGAGGGTTCGTGTGGGGGTTCCCCCTTTTCCATTGGAGCCGGTTCAGTACCATCCTCTTTGGGAGTCTTGGCCAACAGCGGGGGAGAGAGATGGGGCGGTACTTCCCCGGCTCCTTTGGTTTTTGGGATGGGAACTATGGTACCCCCCCTTCCACTCCCGGGGAAAAGGTTTAAGTTTCCCCGGACCTTTTTGTGGTTTTCAGGAATGCAAGCTCACCTTTCCTTCCCCCCGGGGGGAGATTTGGGGTACGAATTTCCCCTCATCGCCCGGGGCTGGTTTTCGCTGGGGTTTGGGGTGATCTCTTAGTTCCCTCAAGAAAAAATAACGTCTGGGTTATCGGGTTCGGGTGCCCCTTTTTCCCGATTTTGAGCAAATCTGTCTGGGTTGGGAGGCGTTTTTTGTTTTTGCCCCCATTCGGCTTTGGGAGAACTGTCCCCTGTCGTTTTCTCGCAGAACTCTTGCGCCAGTTTTTGTTGGGGGTTTCCTGGGGGGGCGTGGGGGCGTCATTTCGGGGCTGGCGGCTGGTGGGGTCGCTTGACCCGTTTTCCATAGCTCTGAAGGGGGGTCGGGGATCAAAAACTCCACCATTCCCGCCACTTTTCCCTGCCCCAAATCTGCTGGGAGTTTCCTTGGCAAACCCTCACCGCCTCCCTTAGGGGGGCCCAGGTTGTCGGGGGGGGTTTTTCCTTTGGAAATGTTTTCCGGGGAAAATGGTTTTTTCCCTGTGGTTGACCTCCCTAAACTCGTCCTTTAAATAACACACACACACATATACATACATATATATATATATATGTATATATTATATTGTAGCGTGACATACTGTACTCAGAACCCCCCCCCCCCCCCCCCCCCCTTTCAGATGATGCTCGCTCTGTGCGTTCCGTGTGTGTATGCGCTCTCATTGCGTGCACAGCATGTGTGTGTGCGTGAAAGCACAAGTCTTTGTACGAGTACGTGTATGTATGTGTCGGTATATTTACGTATGTTGGTATGAGTGTATGTGTGCGTGATTGAGTGAACGCGTGTCGAATTGCGTGCGCCCGCTGTCCGGGCGCTATGTATATGTGGGTGCATATGTATGAGCTGTATACTTGCTTGTCTGCATACGCATGTCAAGACACGTGTCTGCGTGCCTTGCGTGCGGTGTTTGCGTGGGCGTGTGTACGGTTGCGCTTGCCGATTGTCGGTGTGTAAATAAAGTACGTTTTATGTATTTTGACTATTTTATGTATTTTATCTATTGTTTTCCGCTCTTAATGACATTTGTTCTATTCTATTATTTGTATT
>NW_023659242.1:40000-52500 GCF_015228065.2 Penaeus monodon
ATTTGAGGTTACTGTGTCTTATCGCTTTGGGGAGTGTTTGTTGTGGGTGTGAGTGCCCACAGGTATGGCTGGGTGTGGGAGGTGAGGTCAGAGATCAACGGGGGAGTCGGCAGGCTCCCCAGTCAGCTAAGGACTGGGCAGTCCTTGTGGTTCTGCTGCTGTTGTCTGGTTCTGCTAGAGGCTAGCTAGCTATGAGATTTGCGAAATTCTGGCTTCGCCCGGGCCTTTCACTTATGGCCCGGCCTGTGTCAGCTTTTTTATGGCTGTCTCATTTGGTTCTCTGATACTTGGTGCTACCGTGGCGGTGGATTGCCAGCAGGCGCTTCTGCAGCCGTGGTGTAAGCATCTCGCATAATGTCTTTCCCAGCACGACGGCTGTGTTCTGCGGGCTTTATCTCAGGAATTGCGTGTGTACACAATTCTCTAAGAATGTACAATGGGGCGTTCGGCTCGCCGCAATGCATCAACCCTCTTAAAGTTCTTTGTCTGTATGATCTCCCATGAACGGGTAACCTAGGCGCATTCGTCAGATAAATTCGGTACCTCTGTTTTTATATCGAGAGTGCCGGGGTTTTCATAGCCGGTGGCGTCTGGTCCCCTGGCCGGGAGGAAAGCTGCTTTCCTCTCTGTGAAGCTGTGGAGAAGGGGGTTGCCATCCCCGTAACTCTTCCTAGTATTTTCGGCTCCGAGTTTATCATGGGATTGGGGGGAAACCCCTCCCAACTACGGCTATCTGTCCAAGCTCTTTCCCTTATCCCTTGTCGCGGGGAACCCATTTATGATAGTTTTTTCTCCCTGGAAGAATCCTCTGTCCCAGTGGAGGAGGTGTCCAAAGGGTAATATTGCATGGGTAGCCTGCTGAAGACAGTAAATGCTCCTTGGAGTCTGGTGTTCCCCCAATGTCCTTCCCCGAGGAGGGGGGCTCAGTGCCCTATATAGCAATTTTGCCTCTGCCTGTGCGAGGAGGCGTTGTCTGTTAACCTCATGGTTTGTGGCACCCCTTCTGCGAAGCCGGTCCCTGCAGTGGGGGTAAAGGGGACGACTGTCCATCTGTGTAGTTGTTCTGCTACCCGGGAGTGATGGTTGCAATGACCCCCTGGTTTTTGCCTCTAGGCTCATGGTATTCATTCTTTTTGGGTGCCATTTGCATTACGAAACTCTATCGAGGTTTTGCCCCCGGCGGGGCTTCGACAAATCCCCGGGGGGGGGGGAGTCCAAAGTCCTTGGGAAAAACGTTCTTTGAGCTGATGGGTATTAACACCCCGGCTGTGTGAGACGCCAGGATTTTTTTGCAAAAAGCTCGTTATCTTTTTCTAGGCGTCGACTATTTTATGTCTTAGGTTTGTATTCCTGGGGGGCCCAGATGACCTTTTATAAAAATTGTGCTGCATTGACGATTCGTGGGGCCAAGGGGGGAAATTTTTTTCCTTCAGTAAAGGTTAAAGGGCCTTCACCCACCCTTGGGGGACCCGAATGCCCCCGGAGTTCGTTTTTGGGCTGCTCCATTGGTCTTTTTATTTTTTTTCTTGGTGCCCAAACAGAGCAAGGGGGGCTAGTCACAAAGGCCTGACAGCATGTACATAAATGACTTAGTATCTGTTCTGGCCCCCGGGCCTTCCCTCGTTGCTCTCATGACAGACAGTCTTGATTTTTTCGGTCAACCAGATTTTCAGACTTGTGCCTTGTTCTCTGTCTCAGAGCCATGTTTTTTTGGGTTTGGCTGCAGGATCTTTTTTCCTATCCTGCAACCCCTTTGGGTACGAGGAGAGTCTTGCACTCCCTGGGAGGTTTAGTTGGGTCAGGAATTAAACTGTTTTAAAAAGGCTGGACCGGACCCCCCCCCTTGGGGTTCCTTCTCTAGTGGCATGTGCTTATAGGTGACCTTTAATTTGAAATCTGGCTGTTCTTTCCTAAAAAGTCCCATCCAGCAGGAGCTTACCTCTGATTCCTTTTTGGGTCAGGGTTTCTGAATGGCAAAAGGACTTTCCAATTCAAAAACCTTCTCCAGGGCAAGGAAAACTACCACATGCTGTGCGCTTTTGCTCATGCCCCTGGTTTAACCCGTGGAGGTGTTCATGTGGGGGTCCCATTTTCCATGGAATAGTTCAGTACCATCCTTTCGGCCGTCTTGGCCGAACAGCTGAGGAGAGAGATGGGCGGTACTTCCCCTGTTTTGGGTTTTTAGGGATGGGAACTATGGTAGCCCTCTTGCAACTCTGGGGTAGAGTAGAAGTTCCCAGGACTTTTTTGATGAGTTGCGGGAATGCAAGCTCACCTACCAGTCCCAGGGGGGAAAATGATGGGGTACGAGATCCCGTCAAAGCCCTCTGCTAAGGATCGGAGAATGCTGATCTCATTTCGGGCTCTGCGGCTTAAGTACATGAGTGCTGTGTAAACGCGCAGGGAACGGGAGCCCGCTGTCCAATGACGCAGACATGGCTGTGGACCTGATGTAACCCAACCTGGGAAACTATGCTGAACTCCAGGTTGCGGGGTCATGCTGCTACAGTAATTTTACATTAAACAAAATTTCAGGAATAGTTAAAGAGACACATTTGGGGCCAGATGTCTATTAATGTTTTTCTTGAAATAAAATTCCTTTATTTTTAGTGATATATAAGAGTTGAATTTTTGTACCGAGACCAGTGTATTGGATTTCTGTAAACTGAGGACACAAAAGAAATCTGATCATTATGTTCAATTTCACTTGTGAAATTAATGAAAGAATGTTGGTTATTAAGATATTCCAAGAACTTTTTGATTTCTTTAGATCCGGATAAGAGTAAAGTATCCTTAACATGTTTTATATATATATATATATATTATAATAATATATATATATATATATATATATTTAAATAGTGAATGGGTTTTAAGTTCTTTGGGAATTTTTAAGCTAGATATTTTGATCATGATAAGTAAATTGTTGGCTAGAGTTGGTCCTTTGGGCTTCCCATTATTACTCCCTCAATTTATATACAATTTGCCATCAACCCAAAAATGAAGCAATTGTTTAAGTTTTAAAGACTAAGCTTATATTAGAAAAAAATAAACATGATTTTATTAACATCGAGAGTTTTCTTTAAAATTGTCATATCCTAAGTGAAAAGTTTGCATTTATGTACATACTTATTATTAGCGTTACTAGATTCAAAACGAACCTTCATATAATTGAAATCAAGCCAAGAATGATACATTTTAATTCCAACTCTAATAATTTGACTCTTTTATTCTGAAACTTTAAGTTTCTATTGTTTGCTTTGATTTCAATTTCCATTTTTTTTTCTGAAAATCTTTATATGTTTTCTTATTATCCTTATTTGTTTCCATAATTTAAACTTTAAGAATTTGGGAAACCCAAATTATTGATATTAAAGGTTTTATTATTCTATTATTACAGTATTCCACCACTGAATATGGGTGGAGTTCGTCCAAAACGCCCTGTTTTTAGTTCAAATAAATGAAAGCACAACGCTTATTTTATTGTCTACAACATGTTTGACGATCTTCGCTGAAACGGAAATTTTTAGAGTTTCTTACTATTTCTCCAATTTCCCCCTTGGGAAGTCCAACTACTTTTGGTCATGGATATATATATATATATATTATATTATATATATATATATAAAATATATATAAATATATATATATATATATGGGAAAGGTGCTTCAGGGCCATGGTGATGTGAAGTGATGGTGTGGTAGCCTAGATAGTTTAAGTGCTTGCATGCCTTCTCGCTTGCAGCTTCCATCACTGGCTAGCTCAGTGCGAAAAAGGGAGCAGCTTTTGCATAAGTCTCCCCTGCCAGGTCACAGCCTCTCCATCATCAAGACTTATGTAGTGCCTCCTCGTGTCCACCCATGGTAACTGGGCACCTTGCAGTCCCAGGCTAAAATTGGGGATCTCGGTGCAACAGGAGGCCCCAGAGGTATGGGGCTATAGCCCACCAGCATGTGGACACGCTCTGGCTCTGTACCAACCTCCTGCCCCCTAACCACCCTGGGGTAATGGGGCAGCTCGGGGGGGGGAGGCCTTGCCAGTCCTCCTCCCCCCTGAAAGACCCACTGGCAACATCTGAAATAAATGGATTGCTGGGGGAGGGGGGTGGTCCCTCCCACTCAGCAAGCAGGCGGGCTGTGGGTCCCGCTGGGATGGCAAATGTCTGTGTGCAGGATTGGAAAGAGAGTTACTCATCCCGCCTGCGCCCCAGCAGGCGCTAACCCACCATGGGGGGTCAAAGCCCTCGGAATCCCAGAGGCGGATGGGCAGTCCCCCCAGCCTGCTGACCCCCTTTTTTTTGGGGCAGCATCAGTGGGGATGGCAGAGGGGCGTCCACCCGGATTGACCACCCGAGGGTTAACCTCGGCGTGCTTTCCGGTAGGTGCTTGGAACATCCAGTCCTTGCAGTAGGATGAGCGGTTACCTCTGCTATTGAGGGAATTGGAGAGACTGGAGTTGAGGTGGCTGCCTTTTTGGAGGAGAGAAGACCTGGTACGGCACAATCAGTATGGGTGGGTACACCTATTACTGGCCGAGCCGCAGTGATGGTCATCACCTCCAGGGTGTAGCCATAGCCCCCTCCACCCCGACTTCAGCCCTCGGTAGTTAAGGTGACACCGTTGATGAGCGTATCATGGCAATGAGACTGAAGCATGCTTTTGGCTTCATGTCTCTTATTGCTGTATACGCCCCTACCGATGCATGTAAAACTGATGTGAAAGAGGTGTACTACCCAAAACTCGCATCTGTGGCAGATAATTGCCCCTGGCGAGATATTCGCTTTGGGTTTCTGGTTGACTTCAATGTGGTATCCGGCTGTGACCGAGCTGGCTATGAGAGTCTGTCAGCCCCCATGGCTAGGAGCTGATCCCAGCAGCAAGAATAGCCTCCTCCGGGATTTTGCTAAGTCCCAAATTAGGATCTCTGGCTCCTGTACCAGCACTCCAACCCACATTGCTGGACATGGTATAGCGATACAGGTACAGTGGCCAAGGAATCGACCACGTTCTTGTTAGCACGCGATGGAGGATCCTCCAAACTGCGGTTTACCAGGTGCCGATTTTTCTGTGGCACTGACCATAGGATGGTTGTGGCTACCCTGCGGGTCCACTTAAAAACTCCCCGTTCCTCCAGTAGCCATCCTAAAGGGTTTTCATCTAGACAAACTAAGGGAGGAGGAGTGTGTCCGTGAGTTCACCATGGCAGTCTCTGACCGATTCACAGAACTCACAACCTGAAGGCCCCAGTTGCTCTGTGGGAGCTTTTCAAGAGCGTAACACTCGAAGCATCTCAGGAGCCCCATTGGCGTACCCCCGAGGGCAAGGCAGAATTCCTTTCTCCCTGGAGACATTAGAGGCCATGAAGCATGTCGCAAGGCTGGGTTGAATGGGAATCAAGTCTTGCATCGCTCCATGGTGCGCAGGGCTCGGACACTGCTGAGAAGGGACAAGGAACGTTCATCGGGAATTTTGCTGGGAGGTTGAAGGCCATTTCTTGGTAAATGACCTTTGCGCTGCCTACCAAGCTGGATTCACTAATGGAAAAGTTGCTTGCAACCTACATCGACCTAAAGAAGGAGTCTGACTCAGTGCATCGGGAATTGCTATGGGAGATACTGAGACTCAAGGGAATTCCGACACAGATTATTGGCCTAATAAAAAGCCTTTATACTGGTACTGAAAGTACTGTAAGTGTGGTGGGGGTCCTGTCAAATTTCTTCCCTGTTAATTCAGGGGTGAGGCAAGGCTATGTTCTTGCACCAACACCTTTTCAACACCTGAAATGGACTGGATAATGGGCAGAGCTACTAGCCAAAGTCAGTGTGGAGCAACACTGGGCCCAATATCAAGGTCTCAGACCTTGACTTTGCCGACGATGTTGCTATCCTATCTCTCGATGCATTTTGCAATGAGGGGAAACCCTTAGGCCCAGAGGTCTCCTGGACCAAGACCAAGATTCAGGACTTTGAGGCCTGTTAGGGGGAAACCCCTTCAGTCGATCCATGATTGTGGCGAGGACGTTGAAGATACAGAGAGTTTTACATATCTTGGTAGCTTAGTCCATATCTCTGGGCTGCCAGACCAAGAAGTCAAAAACGGATTGGTCTGGGAACAGGAGCCATGAACTCGATCAACAGAGTGTTTGGAGATGTTGGTACCATGCAGAAGGACCAAACTGCGTATCTTCCCAAATCTTGATACTGCCAGTTTTGCTCTATGGAAGTGAAACCTGGATGCTATCCAGTATCTTGGAGTCTCGCCTTGGGGCCTTTTGTGTCCAACTGGGGTTACACCGTGAGACTGGCAAGGGACCTGTTACTTGCATAATCCGGATCGCCAACTCAGCTATATGGTTACCTAGCTCGTCTCCCTGTGGACGACCCTGCCCATCAGGTTGTCTCTCTGCGAGACATCCCTGGGTGGAGGAGGCCTGTGGGACGACCCAGGAGGTCATGTCTTGGGCAGCTCGACGAGACCTGTTGCGAGGGAAATTTGAGATTGGCTGAGGGCCTGCCTGGAGACTCGCCTCGAGGGATCCTCATGGCTGGAAGCGAAGGGTGGATGCGGCCATGCGCCTCCGTCGGCGTTTTGCCATTTGATGATGATGATGATGATGATGATGATAATGATAAAGATTTAAAGATAATGATAATGATAATGATAATGATAATGATAATGATGATGATGATGATGATGATGATGATGATGTTGATGTTGATGTTTGATGTTGATGTTGTGTTGATGTTGATGTTGATGTTGATGTTGATGTTTTATGTTTTGATGTTGATGTTGATGTTTTATGTTATGATGATGATGATGATACATTTTATTATATATATATATATATTATATATATATATATATATATATATTTTTATTTCTCTTCTTTTTTTTAACGGTAGGTTCATGTCTGAGCCGCCGTGGTCACAGCATGATACTTAATTGTAGTTTTCATGTTGTGATGCTCTTGGAGTGAGTACGTGGTAGGGTCCCCAGTTCCTTTCTACGGAGAGTGCCGGTGGTACCTTTTTAGGTAATCATTCTCTCTATCCGGGCTTGGGACCAGCACTGAGTTGGGCTGGCTTGGTCACCCAGTGGCTAGGTAGGCAATCAAGGTGAAGTTCCTTTGCCCAAGGGAACAACGCGGCGGTCGGTGACTCGAACCCTCGAATTCAGATTGCCGTCGCGACAGTCTTGATTCCGACGCTCTAACCATTCGGCCACCGCGGCCTTATATATATATATATATATATATATATATATATATATATATTATATATATATATATATATATATATATATATGCATGCATATACATGTAAACACACACACACACACACACACACCACACACACACACACACACACACACACACACACACACACACACACACACACACACATACACACCACACACACACACACACACACACATATATATATATATATATATAATATATATATATATATATATAATATATTTATATATATACATATATACACATATATATATATATATATATATATATATATATATATATATATATATATATATATATATATATATATATATACACATACATACATACACACACACACACACACACACACACACACACACACCACACACACACCACACACACACACACATATATATATATATATATATTTATATATATAATATATATATATATTATATATATATATACACATAAACATGTTGTGTATTATATGTTTATATATATATATATATATATATATATATATATATATATATATATATATATATACTATAAAAAATTATGAAATTAGTTGTAATAGAATTTAATTTAGGTGTATTTAATTTAATGTGTGAATGCGTAGCTGTGAATCAGAATTATAAAAACATGTATGTAAGATTTACAATATATACAACTATATTCCAAAGACTATATAAAAAAGCAAAATAAAAAAGCAAAATAAACATGTAGCCATTTAGCTGTAGGGCATCTGAGGAAAACATCAAACAGCACGTGGCGTTATTCCTGGCATAGGCGTTCATTCATTAAAACTCGTGTCGAATACTTAATGAATGAACCTCACAGGGAATATAATTTACTCACGCCTTTGTTAGTGTGTAGAGAGGAAGGGGCGGTAGAGAAAAGGAGAAGGATAAAAATAAAATGGTAAAATAAAAATGGATTGAATGATTAACAGAGGAAATAAAAGTGAGGATTGTGAGAGAACAAGGAAGGAAGTGGTGAGAGGAACAAGGAAAAGGAAGAGAAAAAAGAGGAAGAAAGAGAAAATAAGATCAAGAAGATTGAAATTGGTACAGAGAGGGAAAAATGAAAAATGAAAAATAATAAAATGGAAAAAATACGATTAAGAGAAACCAAAAGGCAATAATAATAAGAAAAGAAAAAAGACGAGAAAATAGGAAGAGGTAAAAAGAAGAAGAAAAAAAACAGGATGTAAAAGGAAGAACGGAAAAAGATCAAGAATTTAGAAGGAAATGAAGGATAACAGAAGAAAAGAAAAAGAAAGAAAGAAAGAAAGAGAAAGAGGAAGAAGAACAAGGAGAAGAGGAAGACGAAGAAGAGGAAGATGTAAATGGCATATCAAGTAGATGGAACAGAATATTGATAGCTTTACGTAGTCTAGAAAAGGCTACTTTTAATACAAATAAAATGGGGATTGAGAACGACGGACACGATGATAATGATAATAATAATGATATTTATGGTCTTCATGGTGCTAATGACAATTATAAGAACATGATAATGCTAATGACAATATCAATAAGCATAACACACTAGCATTAATCACATTAATGATAATACCATCTCCCCTCTCTTTCTTTCTCTTACTTCTTTCTCTCTCACTCTCTCTTTTTTATCTTTTATCTCTCCTCACTCCCATGCTTCATATATGCGACTCTGTATCATACGCTTAGTTGTGCCGTACATAACATAAGATTATGATGCCGCACATGACTTGAAAGTATAGTTTAAGTTTCATATAACTTTAAAGTGTAGTGTCAGTTGTATATAACTTGCGATAATGACATCGACGACACTCATGTTGAGAGAGTTCAGAGAGCTCCCCAAATCTTGGAGTTTGGTGTCTGTTGCTTAAAGAGATCTCTAGACCCGTGGTTCCCAATCTTTTCATTGTGTGGCCAATCACAAACCTTACAGCCCTTTCATGTACCGGTATAAAGGATTACATTTAGTTCAACAACTTCGCCTGAATTCCTCTGAGTCTCGAGATCTTCCAGCGTGATTCATAATGAACCAAACTGAGTATCTTTTAGAGATCGATGTAAGCTGCAAGCAAGACTGAACTCGAAATGGTGCTCTGTAGTGTCGTGGAGTGTTAGGATATGGTTTCTTGTGGATTTGCCGGGAATTAATCCAGATCAGTAGATGGTACCTAATGCATGTCAAAAGGATGTGAACAAGTACCTGACCTGGTATAGTATAAAGTGCATATCTTGATCTCCAACCAGCTGTGCTATGCAATATGAATATGCGATCTCTGGTTTCTCTTGTGAGATAAAGGTCTGTCTTGGCCTCATTAGTGCACCAAACATTTTGTGGCAAAGATGACCCACATCGCTCTAAGGACGGGTTGTTGACCACTGTAAATCACTTACAGACAGTCAAGGTAAGCTACCCTAGTTAAGCTCTTCCTTCATTTCTCAAAGTGAAACACTCTAAGCAGTCACTGGATGGACGACGAAATGATGATTAATACTACAGGTTTCTCCACTCCAGTAAACCTTACAATTCTGTAGGCACCTCTAATTAGTGCTGATAAAGCAGTGTTCATCCTCCTTGGCTTCATTCACTGCATCACAACACCAGGTCCAGCAATACAGGACGGATGCCAGCAGCCGACAGTCCGTGTAGGGAACCTGTTCTCATTACTTTTATGTTCTAGCTCCCTAGTCCTCTTATAACCAGCTCGATTACAGGCGGACACAGTACTGACGTCACCCAGTCCAATTTCGGGATGGACGTCACTTCTACCATCCTCCCTAATATTGCCCCAAATAACGGTAGGCAGTAGGCTTAAGAAAGTAGTTCTTTGGGCTTGCATCCATTTGCAAGGCTTTTGGAGGTTCTGCCCTATATAGCTCACCAGGTTTCTGCTCACCAGGTTGCACACAAGGCAAGATTCCCTCCCTCCCTCCCCTCGTCCAGGGACCCCACTGCCCGCCTAACTTGCTGCATAGGGAGGGA
This sequence comes from Penaeus monodon, assembly GCF_015228065.2. Lineage (NCBI taxonomy): Eukaryota > Metazoa > Arthropoda > Malacostraca > Decapoda > Penaeidae > Penaeus > Penaeus monodon. The sequence goes on from NW_023659242.1 coordinate 50,226, forward strand.
ATTAACCTCTCCTGGCATCTTCCATTTGAATTGCTGGTCTCTCCCCAAAGCCAGCCGTTGACCCTAGGAGGCAAAGGGAGAGGAATTGTGTGTCTACATACGAATGGCTTTTTTACCTATAGGACCCTTAATGCTCTGAGATCCTTTTAGCATAGATGACCATGAGGAGATACTGCAGAAATACTGATGATAAAAACGCTAAACTGCTCCCTTGATATGATTATATATTATATATATATATATATATATATATATATATATATATATATATATATATATATATATTATATATATATATATATAATATATATATATATATATAACCACACCAGCTGATGAGCATATTATGGCATTGAGACTGAAGCATGCTTTTGCTTCATGTCTCTTATTGCTGTATATGCTCCTACTGACTTTTTGTAAACTCGATGTGAAAGAGGCGTTCTACGCCAAACTCTCATCTGTGGCAGACAATTGCCCCCAGCGAGATATTCGCATTGTTCTGGGCGACTTCAATGCGGTATCCGGCTGTGACTGAGCTGGCTATGAGATGTCTGTTGGCCCCCATGGCTCGGGAGCTGATCCCAGCAGCAAGAACAGCCTCCTTCTCCGGGACTTTGCTAGGTCCCAGAGAATGAGGATCTCTGGCTCTAACCTGCATCGCTGGACATGGTATAGCGATACAGGTATAGTAGCCAAGGAGATCAACCACATTCTTGTTAGCACACGATGGAGGATCCTCCAGAATTGCAGGGTTTTACCGGAGTGCCGAGTTCTGTGGCACTGATCATAGGCTGGTTGTGGCTACCCTGTGGGTCCACTTCAAAACTACCTGTCCCTCCAGTGGCCACCCTAAGGTGTTCCACTTGGACAAACTAAGGAAGGAATGTGTCCGTGGGTTCACCATGGCAGTCTCTGATCGATTCACAGAACTTGTCAACCTGACAGACCCAGTTGCTCTGTGGGAGTTTTTCAGCGTGAAACACTCGAAGCAGCCCAGGAGTCCATTGGCGTACGCTCGAGGGCAAGGCAGAAATCCATCTGATGAGTGGGAAAACTGCAGGCATATGTGATACCCCAGCTGAACTTCTAAAGGCTGGGGTGAACCTATGGCTCGGGCTTGCATACAGTCTTGACTGCCCTCTGGCAGTCTGGTACCATTTCCCTTGACCTGTTGAGGGACGTGGTCATCCTCCTCTGGAAAGGGAAGGGGGATCGTTGGGACTATAACAACTACCATGGTATTACACTGCTCAGCATACTAGGCAGTTTTTCACCCACATTCTTCTGAAACAGGTCTGCGAGCACTTACTGAGGCATCAAAGACCGGAGTAGTCTGGATTCACTCCTGGCAAGTCCCCAATAGACCGAATACTAGTGCTTCGAGTAATTGTTGAACGCCGTCGTGAGTTTGGTCGTGGGTTGCTTGCAACCTACATCGACTCAAGAAGGTGTTTGACTCGGTGCATCGTGAATCGCTATGGGAGATTCTGAGACTCAGGAGAATTCTGACGCAGATTATTGACCTAATAGCAAGCCTTTATACTGGTACTGAAAGTGCTGTAAAGTGTGGTGGTGGTCTGTCGAACTTCTTCCCTGTTAATTCAGGGTGAGGCAAGGCTTTTCAACACCTGTATGGACTGGATAATGGGCAGAGCTACTAGCCAAAGTCAGTGTGGAGCAATACTGGGCATATCAAGGTCTCTGACCTTGACTTTGCCGATGATGTTGCCACACACACACACCACACACACACACACACACACATATATATATATATATATAGATAGATAGATAGATAGATAGATAGATAGACAGATAGATGATAGATAGATAGATAGATAGATAGATAGATAGATAGATAGATAGATAGATAGATAGATAGATAGATAGATAGATAGATTGATAGATAGATTGATAGATAGTTAGGTAAACAGTTTAACAACAGAGGAACATAATTTTGTTTTTAGTGTGAGTAATGTTTTAAGATCTGAATATACTCAAATTGCGTCGTAAGCGATGAATGAATATCTAAGCGATACTGATGTCTGAATAATGAAGGGCTAGATTAATTGCATGACGCTAAAGCATGCTATGAGAATATCAGTCTTTGATCTTAATAATTCCCACCCGCTTTGTTGTAATTGGTTCATTATAGCCTCTCATCCTATGCCGTCAACAGCGTAGTCGTATATCGAGGTGTAACACCACACACACACACACACACATACACACACACACACACACACACATACAGATTTATATACACATGCACACA
>NW_023659242.1:57500-75452 GCF_015228065.2 Penaeus monodon
TTCTCTGTATACAGAAAACCTACTAATAAAGATGATTATATCCATTAATAAATCCGCCCAAAAGCAACAAAACAAATCTGGTGTTTTGATTGGCTTCTTCCCCCAGAGCACTGAGGATCTGGGAGGCCCCAATTTCCCGAGGGTGAGGTTGCCCATGTTAAATTGTTTTTTTTTCAAGAAACACCAAAACCCAGAGGGTTTTCCCGTTCAACCCCAAAAAAAAGGGGGGAGCATACTTGCAAGAGCAACCCCGCCCCTCTTCTAGTAAAAGTTCTTCCCTTTTAACCCCCTTTGTAAAATTTCCCAGGGGATCAGCAATATATATTATATACATAATGAGGTGTAGAGGTGGACATACAGTAAAGAAGTGGGGGTGTTTTGAACTTTAGCGGTAACCCGGTTTTCAAAAAAAAAACGGGTGAAAAATCATTTTCAAAATCAAAAGAAATTATAGTTGTTTTTAAAATTTATATTTCTATTTGTAGAATTTTGAATGAGTGGGTGTGTGTAATACAATTAATAAAATAAAAAAATTGTAAATATTGTTAAATTTGCTTAATGTTCCCGAGAGCGACGCTAGAGATAGAGGAAATGGACACTCCCTCATTAGACTAAAAAAAGGTGGGGCAACATGGGAAAATCTCATTCTAGGGGGGAAAATGACAAAATGGCCCTGCATGGCATGTCCTAAAACATGTTTACCTTGCGAGGATCAGACCAAATGTGACGCAAATAATTACTGCGATCATAAATTTTGGCCTTTGTTACACACGCTTTTAAAAAGATTTTTTTGAAATTCCCCAAACGCTGTTTCCCCAATTTATTTTTAAATGAATTCTCTTGCTTCTATTATACGCGTCTTGCCCCGGGAGATTTGACAGGCCGTGGACGCCTTCTTTTGGGAAACGCCGGTGAGAAATATTCATTTTAAGTGCTGCGAAATTCCCTTTCTTTTTAAAAGCCATAGTGGAATACAGAAAAAAATAACTTTGGTATCTATTCTTCTGGTATTTGAGCCCATCAATACCCCAAATACCTGAGTTTCGCTATATAAGGGTTGGGGTTTTTCCCCTGGGGTCTAGGGGGAGAGCCCCCTGATGGGGAATATAAGTCGTATAATTTTAAAGCCCAGGGCCAGGGGATGTAGCTCCCGGCTGGAAAACATATGTATACGTGTCCAAGGGCAACCCCCTTGGTAGGGTATTATATTACCAGGGGGCCCAGGGGGCAGAGCTCCCGGGCTAGGGAAAATATCATCAAAGTTAAAACCCCACGGGGTTTAAGGTTGGTTGCTTTAATGGCAGGAACATTGACGATTTCCATGGGGATAGATTTGTGAAATCCCATAGATTTTTTCCGAACGAATTTTTGATTTCCGTAAATATTATTATATATATATATTTATTATATATATTATATATATAATATTAAAAATATATATATTTTATTTAATTGGGCTGGTCCGTAATTTCATAGCCGTTTTAACGTTTTTTTGTGTTGTTTACTTTCGTTTGCGGCAAAGTTTGGCTCGGGTTTTCGAAAATCCTATTTAACGTTTCATAAATCACTTTTTTCGATTTTTGAGGTTCCCGTTGACTTCCCGCCATCCATTACCCCCCCTGACACCCCAAACTATTAAAAAACGTTAAAAGGAATTATCTAATTGGGAATGAAAGATAACGGATGAACACGTAAAATAGGAAATACTAAAAAATAATGAAAAAGGCAATCTGGAAAAATAATTCTGAAAATTTTAATAGAAAATAACTGTTTAAAAATGCTAAACAAAAAGTGGAAATAACTAGGTTCAAAAAAAAATAAAAATAATTTTTGACTTAAATTCAAGAAAATAAAAGCTTCAAACTTTATGGCTTCAAAATGCATAGTTGGGACTAATTTATAAACTATAATAAAGTACTTTCAGTACTTTGCGCTTTTCCCCAAAATCTTAAAACTTTTTCCTATGTAATCAACCTACCTGTCTTCACTGTACTCAAGCGGGATTGTTTAAATTTTATATTTATATATTATTTTATATATTATAATATATATATATATATATTTATATTACATGAAAACTACAATTAATACAGCGTGACCCCGGGGGGCTCAGACATGAACCTACCGTTAAAAAAAAAAAAAAAGAAAAAAAAAAAAAAAAATAATATATATATATATATATTTTTTTTTTTTTTTTTTTTTTTTTTTTTTTTTTTTTTTCCCCCAAAAAAAAAACCAAAAAACAAAAAATTATATTATATATATATAAAAAAAAAAAAAAAACAAAAAGGGGGGGGGTTTTTTTTTTTTTTATTTTAAAAAAAAAAAAAAACCCAAAAAAAAAAAAACAAAAAATATATATAATAAATATATTTATATAATATATATAATATAATATATATAAAAACCCCCAAAAAAAAAAAAAAAACAAAAAATACCACAAAAACAACAACCCCCCCAAAACCACAACCCCAAACCCCAACAAAAAAAAAAAAAAAATAAAAAAAAAAACCCCCAAATTTATATATATATATATAATTATATATATAATATAATAAAATAATTTTTGTTTAAAAAAAAATAAATAATAAAAATTATATTATATAAAAATTATTTTTAAATTTTTTTATATATATATATTATATATAAAATTTTTTTTTTGGGGGGGAAAAAAAAAGAAAATTTTAGTTTAAATTTAATTAAAATGGTTGTGTGTTTTTTTTTTTGGGTTGTTAAAAAAAAATGAAAAATTAAAAAATAGAAAAAAGAAAAAAAAAAAGACCAAACAAAAAACCCGGGGGGTTTTTTCCCCCAGGGGGGAAAAACACCCGACGACCCTTTTCAACCCAAACAAAACATTTAAAAAAAAAAAATTTTTAAAAAAAAAAAAAAAAAAATAAAAAGATAAGAAAAAACCACAAACAAAAAACCGGCGCGGGCCTTGCAAAATACTCAAGAAAATTATAAAAAATATATATAAAGGGTTTAATAAAAAAAATATTATTTTTTCCGTTTTTTCTGTGATTATTTGAATCCCACCGGATTATTCCGTCCGATGGTTTCCAAATTTTTTTTTTTTTTGTTTTTTCACCCCCGGACTACGATCCTTCCTTGGTGGTTCCATTCTTTGAATTTGCGGAATTTTGGTACATGCGCCGTTTTCCGTCCTGGTGCTAAAAATTTTTTTTTTCCCCCCCAAAAGTTTTTTTTTTCCCCGTCGGGAGGATTAAACCAAAGGGGTTCCTTTTTTTTTTTTACATGTCAGTTCTTTTCCCGGTTGTGCAACCCCTGTTTCCCAAGTATCTGTCCCGGGGAAAAAATGTTAAACAAAATAAAATTTTTGGGGTGGGGGCGTTTATATATCTTTTCGTTTTTTCCCCTCCAAAAACCTAAACCCTTTGGGAAAAAAAGTTTCCCTAGGAAATAGCCCCCAAAAAGGGAAGGTTTGGAATATTTCCCCCCCTGGAGAAGGCTCGAAAATTGCCGGGGAACTTTCTTAGGCAACCTCCCCGGGGGGGTGCAGATTTTTCCCCGGGGCCCTCCCACAAGATTTCGTTGGGGGATAAGGTTGGGGGATTTTTTATGGAAAAAATTTTTTTTTAAATAAAGTTTCCCGATTTAATTTCAGGAAAGTAAAAAAGGTAGGGGAATGGATTTGAAGGTTAAAAAAAGGCAGGGTTTTATTTGCACCCAAAGGGAAACCCCCTTTCCTGCGGAAGAGCCCCCCGCCCCCCCCTTTGGGGTTCCCCCGGGGGGGGGGGTTTGAAAGCCCTCTGGCTTTGGGCCCCCCGTTTAGCCAAGGGGCTAAACCCCCCGGGCGTAGGGGGATCGTTTTCCCATAAAAAACTCCCCAAAAGGGTTCCGAAGGGGGTTGGGAAAAAAGGCCTTTTTTAAACCCCTCTTTTTCCCCGGGGGATCCCATCAATCCCCCTTTTAAACCAACCCCCTGGAGACCCATTTTTTTTAGGTAAATTTCGGATACCAATTTTGCGGGGTTAAAACCCGCAATTTGGGGGCTGGCCTCCCGGTGGGGTCGGGCCCTTTTTTTTTTGGGGAAACCTTGGGGGGGTAAAACGGGTTTTGGAAAAACAAAAAATGGTTTCCCGTAAAACCCCCGGTTTTCCCCTTTTTTTTGAAACTCATCCGGGGTAAAACTCCTTTAAAAGGAAAATAAAAAGTGGGAAGGGGGAAATCAAAAAAAAAATTTTCCAACTTATCCTGGGGTTACGAGCCTTTCGGCCCCCTTTTCAAAACCCAAAAAATTTTAATCCCCCCGCCCAAAACAAAACGAAACGGTGTTTTTGGGCCTTCCCCAAACCCCGGGGGGCCGTAATTTCTAGGTTTCCCCTTTTTTTTTTTAAAAAAATTCCCGGGGGGGCCCCTTTCCCTCAAAAAAAGGGGGGGGTTTGCAAGAGCAGCCCCCCCTCTTTTTTTATTTTCCTTTTTTTAACCCACCCGGGTTTGGCAAGAAGGAAACCCCATCCGGGGAAAAAAATGACTTAAAGGGCAAAAGCAAAACCCCCGGGTTTTTTTTTGATTGCATTTCGGCCAAAAAGGGGGGCCCCCCCGGGGGGAACAGACGATCCTCCCCAAAATTCCCCCCCAAAATTTTTGTGGCTGGGAAAAAAATTCCAAAATAAGGGGGAAAAAATTAAAAAATTTAACAAACTAAAAGAAAAATTTTTGAACCCACGGCGGGGTTTAAAAGATTTGGGCATTAAAAAAAACCAAGGCAAGCAAAAATCCCGTAAATCACGCGGTTTTTCAGTACCCCATTATTTTTCTAGAATTTCCTAAGAATTTTTTGAGAAGACCCTCAAACCCAAAAATTTTTATTTAAATATATTTATTATATTTTTTTAAATTAATATTTTTTAATATATAAATATATTTTAATTTAAAAAAAAATTAAATTTTAAAATTTTTAAAATTAAAAACCCAAAAGAAAAGTTTTTAACCCGGCCGGGGTTTTTTTGTTTTGGTTTTTTTTTTTTTCCCTTTGGTTTCTTTTTGGGGGTTTTTTTTGTTTGTTGGGGTTTGGGGTTTTTTGTTTTTTTTTTGTGTTTGGGGGGGGGGGTGGGGGGGGGGTCCTTTCTGCTCCTCCTGCTGCTATCTCGGATTTTTTTGTTTTTTTTTTTTTTTTTTCTAAAATATATATAATATTTATTTTTATATTTATATATATTATTTAAAAAAAACCCCCCCCCCCCCCCCCCCAAAAAAAAAAAAAAAAAATTTTAAAAATTTTTTTTTTTTTTTTTTTTTTTTTTTTGCCCCCCCCCCCCCAAAAAAATTTTTTTTTTTTTGGGGGTTTTTTTTAATAATATAAAATATAATAAAATAAAAAAAAAAAAAAAAATTTTTGTTTTTTTTTTTTTTTTTTCCTTACCCCCCAAAAAAAATAAAAAAAAAATAATATATTTTTATAAATATTTTTTTTTTTTTTTTTGGTGTGGTGTGGTGTGTGTTTTTTTGTTTTTTTTATTATATTTTTTAAAAAAAAAAAAAATATATATTTAATTTTTATTGAAATATATATAAATATATAAAATATATATTTTATATTTTTTTTAAAATAAGCACAAACCCCCCAAATTTAATTATTATTAAATAATTTTTAAATTTTTATTATAATTATAAAATTTTTTTTTTTTGGGGGTTTTTGGGGGGTGGGGGGTTTGGTGGGTTTTTTTTTTTCAAAATTTTAAAAATTTTTAATAACCAAAAAAACCCAAAAAAACCCAAACCCAAACCACAAACCCCGAGCCAAAAAAACTTTATTTTTAAAATTTTTTTAATATTATATATTTTTAAATATTATTTTTATGTTTTGGTTTTTTTAAAATTTTTTTTTTAATATTTTAAATATTTTTAAAAAATTTTTTTTTTATTATTTTTTTATTTTTTATTTTATTATTTATCAATTAAAAATTAAAAAACCCCCCCCAAACCAAACCCCCCCCAAAAACCCCCCCCCCCCCCAAAAACCCAAAACAAAAAATTTTTAAAAATATATTTTTACTATTTTTTATTTAAATAATTTAATTTATTTATTAATATATATATATATTATATATTTTTTAACTATTATTCTACTCATATATCTTTTTTTTTTTATATCTTTAACAATCCCGCTTGTAGTACAGTGAAGACAGTGTAGGTTGATTACATATGTAAAAGTTTTAAGATGTCTAGGGGAAGCAGCTAAGTACTGAAAGTAGCTTATATTATAGCTTATAAATTAGTACCAACTATGCATCTGAGTCCATAAAGTTTGAAGCTTTTATTTTCTTGAATTTATACGTCTATAAATATTATTAAGTATATTTTGAATCACTAGTTACTCTGCACTTATTGTTTAGCATTTTTTAAACAGTTATCTTCTATTACTAATTTCAGAATTATTTTTCCAGCATTAGTCCTTGTTTCTATTATATTTATTAGTATTATCCATATATTACGTGCTTCATCCGTTATCTTTCATTACAATTAGATAATTCTCATTTAACGTTTCTTAATAGTCTTAGGTGTCAGGGGCGGGTAATGGATGGCGCTGGAAGTCAACAGGAACCTGCAAAAATTGAAGAAAGTGATTTATGAAACGTTAAAAAGTCGATTTTTCGAAAATCCGAGCCAAACTTAGTCCAACGAACACAAGAAAAGCACAAAAAAGGATTAGAATCGGCTAATGAAATTCTACGGACCCACGCCCAATTATATATATATATATATATATATATATATATATATATATATATATATATATATATATATATATATATATATATATATATATATACGGAAATCAAACATATCGTTCGGTAAAATCTATGGGATTTCACATAACTGATCCACCATGGTAATCGTACAATGCTTCCTAGCCAGTAAAGCAACCTAACCTTAACCCTGTGGGATTTATATACTTCGATGTATATATTTCCCTAGCCAGGGAGCTCTGCCCCCTGGACCCCCGTGGTAATATATACGCCTAGCCAAGGGGCTATGCCCCTTGGACTACTGTAGTATCATATGTGCCTAGCCAGGGAGCTACATCCCCTGGACCCCTGTGGCTTTAAGATTATACGATCTATATATTCCCTAGTCAGGGGCTCTGCCCCCTAGACCCCAGGGTAAAACCCCATACCGTTATATAGCGAAACTCAGGTATTTGGGGTACTTGATGGGCTCAAATACCAGAATGAGATAGATACAATGTCTATTTGTTCTGTATATCCACTATGGCTTTTAAAATGACAAGGAATTGACGCAGCACTTAAAATGAAGTATTTCTCACCGGCGTTCCCAACGAACGGCGTCGCACGGCCTGTCAAATCTCCCGGTGGCAAGACGCGTATAATAGAAGCAAGAGAATTCATTAAATACATAAATTCGGAGAAACAGACGTTGGGAATTACAAAATAATCGTTCTTACAAGCGTGTAGTAACATATGGACAACTTGATAGATCGCAGTAATGAGTTATGCGTCACATTTGGTCTGATCCTCGCAAGGTAAACATGTTTGAGGACATGCCATGCAGGGCCTATTTTCGTCATTTCCCGGTAGACATGAGATTTACCTATGTTGGCTTCCTACTCTTTTTTTATGCTCTACATGAGGGCAGTGTCCATTTTCCTCTATCTCTATGCGTCGCTCTCGGTAACATTAAGCAAATTGAACAATATTTCACAATTTTTATTATTTCATTAATTGTATTACACACACCACACTCATTCAATATTCTACAAAATAGAAATATACTATTAATAACAACTATATTTCTTTCGATTTCTGAAGATGATTTATCACACTCGTTTTTTTAGAAAACCGGATTACCGCATAAAGTTCTAATACACCACACTTCTTTACTGTATGTCCCACCTCATACACCTCATGTATGTATATATATATATATATATATATATATATAATATATATATATATATATATATATATATATATATCAATCGTGTGTGTATGTGTGTGTGTGTGTGTGTGTGCATGTGTATATAAATCTGTATGTGTGTGTGTGTGTGTGTGTTGTATGTGTGTGTGTTGTGTGTGTGTGTGTACACCTCGATATACGACTACGCTGTTGACGGCATAGGATGAGAGGCTATAATGAACCAATTACAACGAGCGGGTGGGAATTATTAAGATCAAAGACTGATATTCTCATAGCATGCTTTAGCGTCATGCATTAATCTAGCCCTTCATTATTCAGACATCAGTATCGCTAGATATTCATTCATCGCTTACGACGCAATTTGAGTATATTCAGATCTTAAGAACATTACTCACACTAAAAACAAAATTATGTGTTCCTCTGTTTGTTAAACTGTTTACCTAACTATCTATCAATCTATCTATCAATCTATCTATCTATCTATCTATCTATCTATCTATCTATCTATCTATCTGTCTTATCTATCTATCTATCTATCTATCTATTACTATATAATATATATATTGTGTGTGTGTGTGTGTGTGTGTGTGTGTGTGTGTGGCAACATCATCGGCAAAGTCAAGGTCTGAGACCTTGATATTGCCCAGTATTGCTCCACACTGACTTTGGCTAGTAGCTCTGCCCATTATCCAGTCCATACAGGTGTTGAAAAGCCTTGCCTCACCCCTGAATTAACAGGGAAGAAGTTCGACAGACCCCCACCACACTTTACAGCACTTTCAGTACCAGTATAAAGGCTTGCTATTAGGCCAATAATCTGCATCAGAATTCTCCTGAGTCTCAGAATCTCCCATAGCGATTCACGATGCACCGAGTCAAACACCTTCTTGAGGTCGATGTAGGTTGCAAGCAACCCACGACCAAACTCACGACGGCGTTCAACAATTACTCGAAGCACTAGGATACGGTCTATTGGGGACTTGCCAGGAGTGAATCCAGACTACTCCGTCTTTGATGCCTCAGTAAGTGGTCGCGGATCTGTTTTCAGAAGAATGTGGGTGAAAACTGCCTAGTATGCTGAGCAGTGTAATACCATGGTAGTTGTTATAGTCCCAACGATCCCCCTTCCCTTCCGAGGAGGATGACCACGTCCCTCAACAGGTCAAGGGAAATGGTACCAGACTGCCAGAGGGCAGTCAAGACTGTATGCAAGCCCCGAGCCATAGGTTCACCCCCAGCCTTTAGAAGTTCAGCTGGGGTATCACATATGCCTGCAGTTTTCCCACTCATCAGATGGATTTCTGCCTTGCCCTCGAGCGTACGCCAATGGACTCCTGGGCTGCTTCGAGTGTTTCACGCTGAAAAACTCCCACAGAGCAACTGGGTCTGTCAGGTTGACAAGTTTCGTGAATCGATCAGAGACTGCCATGGTGAACCCACGGACACATTCCTTCCTTAGTTTGTCCAAGTGGAACACCTTAGGGTGGCCACTGGAGGGACAGGTAGTTTTGAAGTGGACCCACAGGGTAGCCACAACCAGCCTATGATCAGTGCCACAGAACTCGGCACTCCGGTAAACCCTGCAATTCTGGAGGATCCTCCATCGTGTGCTAACAAGAATGTGGTTGATCTCCTTGGCTATATACCTGTATCGCATATACCATGTCCAGCGATGCGGGTTAGAGCCAGAGATCCTCATTCTCTGGGACCTAGCAAAGTCCCGGAAAGGAGGCTGTTCTGCTGCTGGGATCAGCTCCCAGCCATGGGGGCCAACAGACATCTCATAGCCAGCTCAGTCACAGCCGGATACCGCATTGAAGTCGCCCAGAACAATGCGAATATCTCGCTGGGGGCAATTGTCTGCCACAGATGAGAGTTTGGCGTAGAACGCCTCTTTCACATCGAGTTTACAAACATCAGTAGGAGCGTATACAGCAGTAAGAGACATGAAGTCAAAGGCATGCTTCATCTCAATACCATAATATGCTCATCAGCTGGTGTGTGTATAATTATATATATATATATATATATATATATATATATATATATATATATATATATATATATATATATATACATATATATATATATACATATATATATATATATATATATATATATATATATATATATATATATATATAATCATATCAAGGGACAGTTTAGCGTTTTTATCATCAGTATTTCTGCAGTATCTCCTCATGGTCATCTATGCTAAAAGGATCTCAGAGCATTAATGGGTCCTATAGGTAAAAAGCCATTCGTATGTAGACACACCAATTCCTCTCCCTTTGCCTCCTAGGGTCAACGGCTGGCTTTGGGGAGAGACCAGCAATTCAAATGGAAGATGCCAGGAGAGGTTAATTCCCTCCCTATGCAGCAAGTTAGGGGGCAGTGGGGTCCCTGGACGAGGGGAGGGAGGGAGGGAATCTTGCCTTGTGTGCAACCTGGTGAGCAGAAACCTGGTGAGCTATATAGGGCAGAACCTCCAAAAGCCTTGCAAATGGATGCAAGCCCAAAGAACTACTTTCTTAAGCCTACTGCCTACCGTTATTTGGGGCATATTAGGGAGGATGGTAGAAGTGAGTCCATCCCAAAATTTTGGACTGGGTGACGTCAGTACTGTGTCCGCCTGTAATCGAGCTGGTTATAAGAGGACTAGGGAGCTAGAACATAAAAGTAATGAGAACAGGTTCCCTACACGGACTGTCGGCTGCTGGCATCCGTCCTGTATTGCTGGACCTGGTGTTGTGATGCAGTGAATAAACCCCAAAGGAGGAGAACATGCTTTATCAGCACTAATTAGAGGTGCCCTACAAAATTGTAAGGTTTACTGGAGTGGAAAAACCCTGTAGTATTAATCATCATTTCGTCGTCCATCCAGTGACTGCTTAGAGTGTTTCACTTTGAGAAATGAAGGAAGAGCTTAACTAGGGTAGCTTCCCTTTGACTGTCTGTAAGTGATTTACAGTGGTCAACAACCCGTCCTTAGAGCGATGTGGGTCATCTTTGCCACAAAATGTTTGGTGCACTAATTGGGGCCCAAAGGGACAGACCTTTATCTCACAAAGAAACCAGAGATGCATATTCATATTGCATAGCACAGCTGGTGGAGATCAAGATATGCACTTTATACTATACCAGGTCAGGTACTTGTTCACATCCTTTTGACATGCATTAGGTACCATCTACTGATCTGGATTAATTCCCGGCAAATCCACAAGAAACCAATCCTAACACTCCACGACACTACAGAGCACCATTTCGAGTTCGTCTTGCTTGCAGCTTACATCGATCTCAAAAAGGGATACTCAGTTTGGTTCATTATGAATCACGCTGGAAGATCTCGAGACTCAGAGGAATTCAGGCGAAGTTGTTGAACTAAATGTAATCCTTTATACCGGTACATGAAAGGGCTGTAAGGTTTGTGATGGCCACACAATGAAAAGATTGGGAACCACGGGTCTAGAGATCTCTTTAAGCAACAGAACACCAAACTCCAAGATTTGGGGAGCTCTCTGAACTCTCTCAACATGAGTGTCGTCGATGTCATTATCGCAAGTTATATACAACTGACACTACACTTTAAAGTTATATGAAACTTAAACTATACTTTCAAGTCATGTGCGGCTCATAATCTTATGTTATGTACGGCAAAACTAAGCGTATGATACAGAGTGCATTATGAAGCATGGGAGTGAGGAAAATAAAAAGATAAAAAAGAGAGAGTGAGAGAGAAAGAAGTAAGAGAAGAAAGAGAGGGGAGATTGGTATTATCATTATGTATTAATGTAGTTTTGTGTTATGCTTATTGATATTTTTCATTAGCATTATCATTGTTCTTATAATTGTCATTAGCACCATGAAGACCATAAATTCATTATTATTATCATTATCATCGTGTCCGTCGTTTCTCAATCCCCATTTTATTTGTATTAAAAGTAGCCTTTTCTAGACTACGTAAAGTATCAATATTCTGTTCCATCTACTTGATATGCCATTTACACTTCCTCTTCTTCGTCTTCCTCTTCCCCTTTGGGTTCTTCTTCCTCTTCTTTTTCTTTCTTTCTTTCTTTCTTCTTTTTTTCTTCTGTTATCCTTCATTTCCTTCTAAATCTTGATCTTTTCCGTTCTTCCTTTTACATCCTGTTTTTTTTCTTTTTCTTTTTACCTCTTCCTATTTTCTCGTCTTTTTTTTTTTCTTATTATTATTGCCTTTTGGTTCCTCTTAATCGTATTTTTTCCATTTTATTATTTTTTCATTTTTCATTTTTCCCTCTCTGTACCATTTTAAATTTTCTTGATCTTATTTTCTCTTTCTTCCTCTTTTTTTCTCTCCTTTTCCTTGTTCCTCTCACCACTTCCTTCCTTGTTCTCTCACAATCCTCACTTTATTTCCTCTGTTAATCATTCAATCCATTTTTTTTTTACCATTTTATTTTTATCCTTCTCCTTTTCTCTACCGCCCTTCCTCTCTACACACTAACAAAGGCGTGAGTAAATTATATCCCTTGAGGTTCATTCATTAAGTATTCGACACGAGTTTTAATGAAATGAACGCCTATGCCGGGAAATAACGCCACGTGCTGTTTGATGTTTTCCTCAGATGCCCTACAGCTAAATGGCTACATGTTTATTTTGCTTTTTTATTTTGCTTTTTTATATAGTCTTTGGAATATAGTTGTATATATTGTAAATCTTACATACATGTTTTTATCATTCTGAATACGGTTAAAATTTTATATTTTCTGATTTGCATGCTTCATGTTCTTGTCATAGTTTTGGAAATGTATGTAGTAAATTTAAAAAACTTTTTATAATTCTGATTCACAGCTACGCATTCACACTTTAAAATTAAATACACCTAAATTAAATTCTATTACAACTAATTTCATAATTTTTTATTATATATATATATTATATATATTTATATATATATAATATATATATTATATATATATAAACATATAATACCACAACATGTTTATGTGTATATAAATTTTATATATATATAATATATATATATATTTTAATATAATATATATATTTGTGTGTGTGGTGTGGTGGTGTGTGGTGTGTGTTTTGGGTGTGTGTGTGTTTTGTGTGTGTATGTATGTATGTGTATATATATATATATATATTTTATATATATATATTATATATATATATATATATATATATATATATATATATATGTGTATATATGTATATATATATATATATATATATATATATATATATATTATATATATATTATAGTATGTGTGGTGTGTGTGTGGTTGTTGTGTGTGTGTATGTGTGTGTGTGTGTGGGTGGTGTGTGTGTGTGGGGTGTGTGTGGGGTGTGTGTGGTGTGTGTGGTGTGTGTTTTGTTTTTAAACATGTATATGCATGCATATATATATATAATATATATATATATATATATATATATATAAAAATAAAATATATATATATATATATATATAAGGCCGCGGTGGCCGAATGGTTAGAGCGTCGGAATCAAGACTGTCGCGACGGCAATCTGAATTCGGGGGTTTTCGAGTCACCGACCGCCGCGTGTTCCCTTGGGCAAAGGAACTTCACCTTGATTGCCTACCTAGCCACTGGGTGACCAAGCCAGCCCAACTCAGTGCTGGTCCCCAACCCCGGATAGAGAGAATGATTACCTAAAAGGTTTCCACCGGCAATCTCCGTAGAAAGGAACTGGGGACCCTACCACGTACTCACCCAAGAGCATCACAACATGAAAATACAATTAAGTATCATGCTGTGACCACGGCGGCTCAGACATGAACCTACCGTTAAAAGAAAGAAAGAAATAAATTTTTATATATATATTATATATATATATATAATATATATAAAATATATATGTATCAATCATCATCATCACAACATCAACATCAAAATCAAACATCAACATCAACATCAACATCAACATCAAAATCAACATCAACATCAACATCAACATCAACATCAACATCAACATCAACATCAAAATCAACATCAACATCAACATCAACATCATCATCATCATCATCATCATCATCATCATTATCATTTATCATTATCATTATCATTATCATTATCATTATCATTTTCTTATCATCATCATCATCATCATCATCATCAAGGTGGCTAACGCCGACGGAGGCGCATGGCCGCCTCCACCTTCGCTTCCAGCCATGAGGATCCCTCGAGGCGAGTCTCCAGGCAGGCCCTCAGCCCATCTCTAATTTCCTCGCAACAGGTCTCGTCGAGCTGCCCAAGCCATGAACCTCCTGGGTCGTCCCACAGGCCTCCTCCACCCAGGGTTGTCTCGCAGAGAGAAAAACCTGATGGGCAGGTCGTCCACAAGGAAACGAGCTAGGTGACCATATAGCCTGAGTTGGCGATCCCGGATTATGCAAGTAACAGGTCCCATGCCAGTCTCATGGTGTAACCACCAGTTGGACACAAAAAGGGACCAAGGCGAGACTCCAAGATACTGGACAGCATCCAGGTTTTACTTCCATAGAGCAAAACTGGCAGTATCAAGACCTTGAAGTACGCAGCTTGGTCCTTCTGCATGGTACCAAAATCTCCAAACACCTTGTTGATCGAGTTCATGGCTCCTGTTGCCCGACCAATCGCCCATTGACTTCTTTGGGCTGGCAGCCCAGGATATGGGCTAAGTACCAGATATGTAAAACTCTCTGTATCTTCAACGTCCTCGCCACAATCATGGATCGACTGAACGGGTCCCTACAGGCCCTCAAAGTCCTGAATCTTGGTCTTCCTCCAGGAGACCACTAGGGCCCAAGGGCTTCGCCTCATTGCTAAATGCATCGAGAGATAGGATAGCAACATCGTCGGCAAAGTCAAGGTCTGAGACCTTGATATTGCCTAGTGTTGCTCCACACTGACTTTGGCTAGTAGCTCTGCCCATTATCCAGTCCATAAGGTGTTTAAGGTGTTGGTTTCAAGAACATAGCCTTGCCTCACCCCTGAATTAACAGGGAAGAAATTCGACAGACCCCCCCACACTTTACAGTACTTTCAGTACCAGTATAAAGGCTTTCTATTAGGCCAATAATCTGTGTCGGAATTCCCTTGAGTCTAGTATCTCCCATAGCAATTCCCGATGCACTGGTCAGACTCCTTCTTGAGGTCGATGTAGGGTTTCAAGCACTTGCCCTTAGTGAATCCAGCTTGGTAGGCAGCGCAAGGTCATTTACCAAAAAATGGCCTTCAACCTCCTCAGCAAAATTCTGATGAACTGTTCCTTGTCCCTTCCAGCAGTGTCCGAGCCCTACACACCATGGAGCGATCAAGACTTTTATTCCCATTCAACCGAGCCTTGCGACATGCTTCATGGCCTCTAATGTCTCCCAGGGAGATGGAATTCTGCCTTGCCCTCGGGGTACGCCAATGGACTCCTGAGATGCTTCGAGGTTACGCTCTTGAAGAGCTCCCACAGAGCAACTGGGTCCTTCAGGTTGTTGAGTTCTGTGAATCGGTCAAGACTGCCAGGTGAACCCACGGACACACTCCTCCTCCCCAGTCTGTCCAGATGAAATCTTAGGATGGCTACTGGAGGAACGGGGAGTTTTTAAGTGGACCCGCAGGGTAGCCACAACCATCCTATGGTCAGTGCCACAGAACTCGGCACTCTGGTAAACCCCGCAGTTCTGGAGGATCTCCATCGCGTGCTAACAAGAACGTGGTCGTCTCCTTGGCCACTGTACCTGTATCGCTATACCATGTCCAGCAATGTGGGTTGGAGTGCTGGTACCAGGAGCCAGAGATCCTAATTTTACTGGGATTAGCAAGTCCGGGGAGGCTATTCTTGCTGCTGGGATCAGCTCCTAGCCATGGGGGCTGACAGACATCTCATAGCCAGCTCGGTCACAGCCGGATCCCACATTGAAGTAAACCAGAACAATGCGAATATCTCGCCAGGGGCAATTATCTTCCACAGATGCGAGTTTGGCGTAGTACACCTCTTTCACATCAGTTTTACATGCATCGGTAGGGGCGTATACAGCAATAAGGACATGAAAACCAAAAACAATGCTTCAGTCTCATTGCCATGATACGCTCATCAACCATTTTCACCTTAACTACCGAGGGCTGAAGTCGGCTGGATGGCTATGGCTACACCCTGGAAAGGGGATGACCATCACTGCGGCTCGGCCCGTAATAGTGTACCCACCCATACTGATTGTGCCCCTACCAGGGCTTCTCTCCTCCAAGAAGGCAGCCACCCCAACTCCCCGTCTCTCCAATTCCCTCAATAGCAGAGGTAACCGCTCATCCTACTGCAAGGACTGGATGTTCCAAGCACCTACCGGAAAGCACGCCTGAGGTTAAGCTCGGGTGGTCAATCCGGGGTACGCTACCTCTGCCATCCCCACTGATGCTGCCCCAAATAAAGGGGGTCAGCAGGTTTTGGACTGCCCATCCGCCTCTGGGATTCCGAGGGCTTTGACCCCCCCTGGTGGGTTAGCGCCTGCTGGGGCGCAGGCGGGATGAGTAACTCTCATTCCAATCCCGCACACAGACATTTGCCATCCCAGCGGGACCCACAGCCCGCCTTGCTTGCTGAGTGGAGGGCCCCAACCCTCCCCCAGCATATCCATTTTTTTCAGATGTTGCCAGGGGGTCTTTCAGGGGGAGGAGGACTGGCAAGGCCTCCCTCCCCCGAGCTGCCCCATTACCCCAGGGGGGTTTTAGGGGGCAGGAGTTTGGTACAGAGCCAGAGCGTGTCCACATGCGGGTGGGCTATAGCTCCATACCTCTGGGGCCTCCTATTGCACCAATGATCCCCCAATGTTTAGCCTGGGACTGCAAGGTGCCCAGTTACCCATGGGTGGACACGAGGGGGCACTACAGAAGTCTTGATGATGGAGAGGCTGTGACCTGGCAGGGGAGACTTATGCAAAGCTGCTCCCTTTTTCGCACTGAGCTAGCCAGTGATGGAAGCTGCAAGCGAGAAGGCATGCAAGCACTTAACACTATCTAGGTACCACACCATCACTTCACCCTCACAGCGCATGAAAACAAACCCACCCATAATATATATATAATATATATATATTTTATATATATATATATAATATATATATATATATTATATATCCATGACACAAGTAGTTGGATTCCCAAGGGAATTGGGAGAAATAGTAAGAATCTCTAAATTACCGTTTTCAGCAAGATCGTCATCACTGTGTAGACAATAAACTAAACGTTGTGCTTTCATTTATTTGAAAATAAAACAGCGTTTTGGACGAACTCCACCCATATTCAGTGGTGAATACTGTAATAATATGAATAATAATCCTTTAATATCAATAATTGGTTTTCCCAAATCTTAAAGTTTAAATTATGGGGAAAAATCATAAGGATAATAAGAAAACATATAAAGATTTTCAGAAAAAAAAATGGAAATTGAAATCAAAAACAAACAAATAGAAACTTAAAGTTTCAGAATAAAAGAGTCAAATTATTAGAGTTGGAATTAAAATGTATCACTTCTTGGGTTGATTTCAATTATATGAAGGGTTTGTTCTGAATCTATAACGCTAATAATAAGTATGTACATAAATGCAAACTTTTCCACTTAGGATATGACAATTTTTAAAGAATCTCTCGATGTTAATAAAAACATGTTTATTTTTTTCTAATATAAGCTTAGTCTTTAAAACTTAAACAATTGCTTCATTTTGGTTGATGGCAAATTGTATATTATAATTGAGGGAGTAATAAAGGGAAGCCCAAAGGACCAACTCTAGCCAACAATTTTACTTATCATGATCAAAATATCTAGCTAAAAATTTCCCTAAAGAACTTAAACCCATTCACTATTATAATATATATATATATATATATATATATATTATATATATATATTATATATATATACATGTTAAGGATACTTTACTCTTATCCGGATCTAAGAAATCAAAAAGTTCTTGGAATATCTTAATAAAAAAACATTTTTATTAATTTTTAAAAAGAAATTGAAAATAATGATCAGATTTTTTTTGTGCCTCAGTTTACCAAA
>NW_023659243.1:0-5000 GCF_015228065.2 Penaeus monodon
TTTTTGTCACTGTGTCGGCGGCTCTCACATGCATATTTAGCTTCTCTTAAATCGTTCGGGTTTACTGCATGTGCTCAGACTCCTAAACTGTCTTACATCCATAAAAGAAATTCGTACACGAACGTGTGTGTCCTTGTGTGTGATATATATAGGTGTAAATCTAGATGTGTTGAATACTTGAAGAGACTGTTGCTAACGCCCTTCTAGAAGAACGACCTCTTGCTCTTGCTGCGAACAAAGAAAACAAACAAACAAATGCATACCGAAGGGATAGTTATTTGTAGCCAAAGTGAAGAGTTACTACAATTTAGAAACAGGCCGCCTGTTGACTGCTCTTCCTTCTCTGTCAAGTTATAGTAGTTGTAGACACGTACTCTGTTGGTATGGGTAAATGTACTAACAGCAACCAATAATTGACCAGTGCTGACATACTCTATACTTTTGCAGTAGTGGTGTGACCGGTTTAGAAGAAAAACTGGACAGCTGGCAATATTGACTTAATTTTGATAGCTTATTTATTTATCTTCTCTTTACTAATATATATATTTTTTGTCTATAAGTACATCCTGCCATTGCCTTAACAATTATTCTGAAGATTACTTTTTGCAGGTTATTTAACATTCTTGCCACATTCTTGTGACAGAACATCACGAAATGCAATTGGAAATCCCCCACGCTTTAAGGTTTCTAGCATCTGATATTCCCTTTGCAAACAGATACAGGAAGTGCAATTAAGTGTAGAGAGGGAACTCCCTGATTACATCCCTTCCTCATCCAAACAAGACCGCTTCCATTTTTGCCAAACTCGAGTAATTACCAGAAGGAGTCGATGTTCGGCACCAGCAGACAATTTTCACTGGCCCAGTATGTGCTGGCAACGATGCAGAACTAGTAGGAGAGGGAGCGAGGGAGAAGGGGCGAGGGAGGGAGAAGCAGTGAGAGCGAGGGAGAGGGAGGAAGAGGCAGAGGGAGCGAGAGAGAGGGAGGAAGAGGCAGAGGGAGCGAGGGAGAGGGAGCGAGGGAGAGGCAGAGAGGCAGAGAGAGAGAGAGAGAGAGGGAGAGAGAGAGAGAGAGAGAGAGAGAGAGAGAGAGAGAGAGAGAGAGAGAGAGAGAGAGAGAGAGAGAGAGAGAGAGAGAGAGAGAGAGAGAAAGAGAGAAGCAGGTCACGGGTACACGATTATCCATTTTAAGTTTGTTTGAGCATTTACTATGCTGTTTAATATTAGTTGAGGTATCAACCAATAAAGATATCTCATGATATAAACTAACGAATAAGTATACCTGTGTCATAATTACCCATAGATCCATGTATAGATTCACTATAAAGTATTTTCTCAGCGAAGTCCATACGTAAGATTTCGTATGGATAAGTTACATACACAACTATAGAGAAAATCAAAAAGATAAATAAATAATGCACAAAAACTATATGTCGCTAACGGTTTTCCTTCCGAGGCTGAGGCAGTCCCAAGTGAGAAAGAAAAGCATTGCTAAAACTGTGATAAAATGAGGCATTACCCACATATAAATTTAGCACAACTATATTTGACGGACTCTGAATATCTCGGAAAATAGACAAGTTAAGAAACCGTGCACAGGATAATATACGTTTATTTGGTTCAGGGCAGTCAAACTCATTACCCAAGGGGGCCACATTTCACATTAGTATATAATACGCGGGCCAGCTAATCATGAGTCGACGCGACGAAACGACCATATGATTGACTTAAAAACATTCATTACAAAGACACAGTAATAGAATAAAATGTAAGGGTAATTGATAACCTTAAAAGACGAAGGACTGGCTTAATTAATCATTTAAAGGGGACGACTGTAAGACACATTAGTGTTAAACACACGACCCTGGTTAATTTATTGTCGGTGTTGTATTAAGCATATGCTAAAAGTATGTTATTGAGTATCTTGCATCCGAGTCAGTGTATTGTATAGAAAGTTACTGGCTTTCAGGAATATATTTAATTGGCTGTCCATACTTTGAGTCCCTTTTTGGCTTAAGTTTTTCTTTCGCCTTTCACATCAAGTGTCAAATGTGTGGAGTCTAAGAGACTAGTGGGTGTTATTATGATCAGCTATGCAATAGCGCATTATTTGGCGTTCATGAGAATATCAACTTTTTTGTCTACATGATGCTAATAAAACCCCTGAGAGTCGATTTTTTATCTCTGACATGATGAGCTTAAATTACTAAAAGTTTTTACGGCTGTGGTCGTTTTGACTTTATATATTCATAGTCATAGTTCAAAGTTCACGATCGGGCGACTTGGGCTTGTGATGACTGTGGTCCCGAACGACACTTTTCTTGGAGTGAAGAAACATTTTAAAAATAGAAGGACAAGGTTAATGTTACCTACGTCACACACAAATGACATTGATACTGGTTATCAGAAACTAAAAAAAAGAGCTGTTGCGAAAGTGTGAAGAACTTGCAGTGCTGTACTCTTTTTAAGCGAAGCTCTCGAGGTTTTTCCCTTTTTTGCCTGCTCTAGATGTGACACCCCGATTTATTGTTGTTGTTATAAATCTAATCCCTGGAAAAATTTTCCCTTATTTTGCATTATCCTCTCGTCTCTGAGACAAAACTCATATGAAGATTTGGTCTCTTTTCTCCAGAAACTTTCAAGACAATCGAATGGTGGTGTCAGGATGTCTATACTGTTTTATGAGGTTTTCTGGGGACGCTTCGCTGTTGCTGTCCGATTTCAAATACGATTCGTTGAAAAGTATTACACAGCTCTCTCATCGTTAGTTTCTGAGTGGCACCAAGCGATGTATATGTATAACGCTTCAAGGTGGTCAGCATCTTGCAAGAGGTTCGGCGGATGCTTATCTCTCTATATATATGTGTGTGTGTAAACAAATAAACAAATAAGTATATATATAATCATATATATATATATATATATATATATAATATATATATATATATATATATATATATTAATATATATTTTATATATATATATATTATATTTTATATATTATTATATTTTATATATATATATATATATATATATAATCTGTCCTGGGTAAGACAATAAACTGCACCCTGGGGTTCCCTTGAACAAGGATAGCACCCTATTAGCTCCCTATACCAGGGTTACGGTGAAACTGTCGGCAGCAGGGCAGTGGATATCTAGTGAAAACACCTTCAGTTCTACTGATTACTGGTTTCACCAAATAATATGTCTGGCGTATTACAGTGTAACTGTTTTAAAAGCGGCAGAGATAGTTCCTCCTAGTTAGTTGGAGACTGCGAGTTGAGAAGGAGCCTGGGGGATTCCACACAACTTTTATTTTCTCCTGACAAACCTCTACACCAATGATTAAATACAGAAATTATAATTCATACCACATCGCCTGTCGCGTGGGTTATCAAGGGGCGCGTTAGTCAGTGGGCAACCAGGCTGTCAATGTTAAACATGCATCTGGAAGACAAAGAAGATAAAGAAAACAGGTCCAATTAAGAAACACATTAAAAATCGGAACGTGGAACGTAAGGAAAATGAAAGAGATGGGTAAATTACATACTGTCTGTAACGAAATGGATAGATACACCATTCAAATACTAGGAATAAGTGAGACCAATTGGAAAAGTAATGGTAGTTTCAAAACTAAAGAAAACAAGACAGTTCTTTTTTCTGGAAAAGAAGAAGGAAATTATAGTCACGGAGTTGCTATGATTCTCACGAAAAAAAAACTGCAAATGCACTAATTGGGTACAGCCCAATAAATGATCGCATTTTAAAAGTCAGAATAAAGCAAAACCTCATAATATTAGTATTATACAATGCTACGCACCAACCAATATTGCAAGTGATGAAGAAATGGAAAATTTTTATAACTCTCTCCAAGATACTTTAGACACAATCCCTAACAGAGATGTAAAAATAATCATGGGAGACCTCAACGCCAAAGTAGGAAAAAATGATCTAAAAAATGACACCTGTGGAAAATTCGGCCTTGGAGAAATAAATGAAAGAGGTAAAGATTTTATTGAATTCTGTAGTACAAATAATCTAGTTATAGCCAAAACATTGTTCCAACACCACCCAAGACACTTGTACACGTGGTTTTTACCAGACAAAAGAACACGCAACTAAATTGACTACATTGTGCTGAACCAAAAATGGAAAAGTTGCATAAAAAATGCCAAGACAAGACCTGGTGCCGACTGCAACAGTGACCACCAACTACTAACTATCGACTTTGAAATAAGACTCAAAAAGATGGAGCGTCCAACACCACCTCTAAAGCTTGACTACAAAACTCTTGATAACAATTACAGAATTACAGTGTCAAACAAATTTGAAATACTCAATCAATGTGAAGATGATAAAACACCAAATGAGTTGTGGGAAGAAGGAAAAAACCCCTGCTGAGCACTGCTTAAGAAACTATCGCCAAAAGAAAAAGAAAAATTCCCCCTGGATATCTGAAAAAACACTAAGTGAAATTGAAACAAGAAGATGCCTAAAAACAAAGGGTATCAACAATCCAATTTACAAAAAACAAAATACAAAAATTCAAAGATTATTGCGACAAGATAGGGAAAAATATTTAAATGAACATTGCCAGAGAATTGAAAACTGTTCTATCAATAAGACAACTAAAGAACTCTACCAAGGAGTACGAAACATCACACGAAAATTTAAACCTACAATGGACACTATCAAAACTGAAGATGGACTTGTTTTATGTGATAGAAAAGAAGTCAAAGATAGATGGAATCAATATTGTTCCAACCTATACAAAAAGAATAAAGATCTAACAACAACATTAATTAGACTCATTGACAACGAAGATTAACCACCGCCACTGCTAGACGAAGTTATAAAAGCCATAAAAGAAGTAAAGAATAACAAGAGCCCCGGAATAGATGAAATAACAGCAGAACTAATTAAGAATGCTGGCGAAAGTGTTGAATACTTCTACAAACTCTGTACAAAAATATGGAATGAAAGAAAATGGCCAGAAGACTG
>NW_023659243.1:17500-21778 GCF_015228065.2 Penaeus monodon
ATTAATTGTCTTTTTCATGTGGATGCTCTTGGGTGAGTACGTGGGTAGGGTCCCCAGTTTGCCTTTCCACGGAGAGTGCCGGTTTACCTTTTGGTAATAATTTCTCTATTTATCTGGGCTTTTGGGACCAGTAACTGACTTGGGCTGGCTTGCCCACTCAGTGGCTAGGTAGGCATCCGAGGTGAATCCTTGCCCAGGGAAACAACGCGCCGGTCGGTGACTCGACCCCTAACTGCAGCAGACTGGCGTCGTGCCAGTCCTTGAGTCCGATGCTCTACCACTCGTTTGTGTGTGTTTATATGAATGGTAAAACACACTTTCGTGTTGATACAATGATAAAAAAAAATCCACAATGCAAAAAACCACACAATAGTATTTTGAAAATGAGACCTACGTTTCGAAATCCACCATAGTCTGAGAAAGAAATGGAAGGAGGGAGTAATAAGAAGAGAGGAGAGGCAAAGCGGTAACATGGGACTGGTGGAGGACAGACGAACGGAAGGAAGGTCACGGTTAGGTCGGAGATCGGGCGGACTATGCGGAGGGGGCCATCATAAGGGAAAAGGTGTGGGAAGCGAAGAGATTATGGCAGGAAAAAAACACTGTTCAAGTTTGAAATTAAGAAGCGCCTTATTATGGAGAATAATGCCCATTCTACAGGCATGGGACATCAAGCGGAAGAAAAGACAATTCGCCCCGCTGACCATTCCATCTGATGCAAAGAATGGGTGTTGTTGTTATGACTTCTGGATCGGGGGCAGGCAATACTTATGTTGAGATAGCACGCTGGTCAGACTGGCGCCTGTCTCACTAAGTACTGTGATAAGCAGTATTTATGTTTATATATATTAAGCATACTATATACACCCCACATAATGCACACAAGTACTCTGTAAATCTTGGCTTTCTCGAACCCTATCTTCGTCTTTCAAACAACCATTGATTTAGTCACCAACTCAGTTTCTGTCCCTACTTTTCCCCTCCTCTCTGTCCCTGTCTCTCTGCTTTTACGTGTCTTAAACATCCCAACTTTCTCTGTCTCTCCTTCCTCTCTTCTTCTTTTCGAAAATCTAATCTCTGGCAGTTGCTTAACAGGCCGTCGATGTTCTTATGATGTTCTTAATACATTTGGAAAAAAGCCTGCGAAGGTGAGGATTCGGTCCTTTGCCTAAAAGTCATGTAATCCTCAAAGTTGCATGTTAATTACCCAAAAACTTAAGAGGCAATACTAACTTTGCTTTTAGGTTTTCTCTCTCTTTTCTTTCTTTCATATAACCTTCCTTGCCCCCCTTCCTCCCCCACTCTTTCTCTCCTCGTGTTTCCAAATATACTGATCGCTCTCTTCTCTCACTCCCTCATTCTCTTCTCTTTCCTCGCTCTCTCTCTCTCTTCGATCTCTTCCAGCTCCTCTCTCCCTTTTCTCTTCCCTCTCCCTCTCTTCTCTCCTCGTCTCCCACTCCGCTTCTCTCGTACCCTCCCTCCTCGTTCTCTTCCTGTCCCTCTCTCTGTCTCTCACTTCATTCTCCCCTCTCGCTCTCCCTCTCTCTCCCTCTCCACCTCTCCCTCTTCTCTCTCTCACATCTCTCTCCTCTCTTCCCTCATCTCTCCTCTCCTCTCGTCCCCCTCCCTCCTCATCTCCTCTCCTCTCCCTCTCTCTCTCGTCCATCACTCAAATTCCTCATCTCTCTCCCGCTTCCTCTCTCTCTTGTCTCTGTGTCTCTCCTCTCTCTGTCTCTCTCTTCTGTCTGCTTCTCTTCTCCTTGTCTCTTCTCTCTCTGCTCTTCTTTTCTGTCCTGTCCCTCTCTCTTCTCTCTCGTTCTCGGTCTTGGCTCTGTCTCATGTCTGTCTGTCTGTCTGGTCTGTCCTCTCTCCTCTTCCTCTCTCTATATATCTATATATATATATATATATATATATATACTATATATATGTTTATATATATTTATTATATATCATCATCAAGAACGTATGCTCATGTTTGAAGCATGCCGTGGACCTCTCCTACCATCCTTCGCGCACTAAACTCGATCTTACCTTTTCATTTCCAACTTTACCACGCAGCCCGCAATATCGTTGATAATTGTCGCTCAGTCTTGTCCCTTCGGTTTGCCTCTCCTTTTTTCTGGTTTCCTATCACACCATACCCTGTCATCAAGTTTTTTCTAAATATTTTACTTCTCATCAATGACCAATAACCTTTAATTTCCTTCTGTTCAAAGATGTCCAACAGCCCGGTCTTTACAAATTTATTTTCTCCAGCACTTCATCATTCGTCTTCTTCTCTGTCCAGCTAATACGCATTACTCGTCTGTAACACCACATTTCAAAAACTATTGATCTTTTTCTTGTCGTATCTACTTTCAGCACCCAACACTCGAACAATATGATGCATTTGGGAAAACTAATGAGTTCCATAACCTCCGCTTTTGTCCGTAAGGTAATGCTTCGGTCTTTCGCCAGATGTTATTGAGAGCATTGTGGCGTTTTTTGGGCAATGGTACTTCTTCTTTTTATCTCAGGTGAGATCATCATATGTATTAGTTAAAACACTCCAAGATAAGTGAACTCTTGTCACATTTCCACAATCATTCCATTGATTGTAACATGTTCATCATTGTTCATTGCCGGTTATCTTTGAATCTTCATGATCTTTTCGCTTGCTTCTCTAACTTTATCTAGTAGTTGTTGTAGTTCAGTGATACTGCTGGCAATCAAAACTATATCATCGGCGTACCTTAGATTTGATATTTTGTATCCTCCAACATCCACAGTTCCTTCAAAATCTCTAGAGCACCTCTCATAATTGTTTCAGAATATATATTAAAGAGGTGCGGAGACAGAATGCAACCCTGTCGTACTCCTTGTTTGGACTTCGAACCATTCTGTTAACCCATAAGTGGTTCTTACAGCTGCTTGTTGTTGGTCATACAAGGCTTTTATTAGTTGGATGATGTGTTTTGGAAACTTCATATCGTACATGTTATTCCAGAGGATATCGTGATCAACAGTATCAAAAGCTTTCACATAATCGATGAAACACAGGTATAGGTCTTTTTGATGTTCTCTGTTTTTCTCTATGATCAATTTTAAATTTAGAATCTGGTTTCTGGTACCTTTTCCAGGGCGAAAACCTGGCAATTTCCTCTCTTAACTTCAACTTCATTCTTTCAGCAATAATTTTCAACTAAATTTTGCTGCTGTGACTTATTAATGCAATTGTCCTATTATTGTTGCATTGGAGTGCGTCACCTTTTTTAGGTATGGGAGTAAAGACTGATTTTACCCAGTCTTCTGGCCATTTTCTTTCATTCCATATTTTTGTACAGAGTTTGTAGAAGAAGTATTCAACACTTTCGCCAGCATTCTTAATTAGTTCTGCTGTTATTTCATCTATTCCGGGGCTCTTGTTATTCTTTACTTCTTTTATGGCTTTTATAACTTCGTCCAGCAGTGGCGGTGGTTCATCCTCGCTGTCATTGAGTCTAATTAATGTTGTTGTTAGATCTTTATTTTTTGTATAAGTTGGAACAATATTGATTCCATCTATCTTTGACTTCTTTTCCATCACATAAAACAAGTCCATCTTCAGTTTTGATAGTGTCCATTGTAGGTTTAAATTTTCGTGTGATGTTTCGTACTCCTTGGTAGAGTTCTTTAGTTGTCTTATTGATAGAACAGTTTTCAATTCTCTGGCAATGTTCATTTAAATATTTTTCCTTATCTTGTCGCAATAATCTTTGAATTTTTGATTTGTTTTTTGTAAATTACTTTTTCAACTGGATTATTGATACCTTTTATTTTAGGCATCTTCTTGTTTCAATTTCACTTAGTGTTTTTTCAGATATCCAGGGGGAATTTTTCTTTTTCTTTTTGGCGATAGTTTCTTAAGCAGTGCTCAGCAGAGTTCTTTTCCTTCTTCCCACAACTCATTTGGTGTTTTATCATCTTCACATTGATTGAGTATTTCAAATTTGTTTGACACTGTAATTCTGTAATTGTTATCAAAAGTTTTGTAGTCGAGCGTTAGAGGTGGTGTTGGACGCTCCCATCTTTTGAGTCTTATTTTAAAGTCGATAGTTAGTAGTTGGTGGTCATGTTGCAGTCGGCACAGTCGTTGGATTTTTTGCAACTTCCATTTTGTCAGACAATGTATCAATTTGTGCGTTCTTTTGTCTGGGAAAACCACGTGTACAACGGGTGTGACAATGTATGGATATATATTGAAGTTACTATTATTTATATCGGCATTTTTAGCGTTGTTCCATATTTATTGTTAGG